>NW_008609357.1:1508-5789 GCF_000691845.1 Merops nubicus
AAGGAGCGCCGGCGCTGCCGCGCCACGCCCGGCTGGGCAGGGAGGTGATGGAGAGATGCATCCACCTGCTCTCCCACGGCAGCCTCCGAGTGCGCCTGAAGGTGGGGGAGCACCCGTGGGGGGCTGGGGGTCACCACCATGGGCAGGGGGTCACCACCATGGGCAGGGGCTTCCCCCCGTGACCCTGCTGCCAGCTGCCTCGGGACAGAGCCTCCCAGCCTGGCGAGGGAAAGGGGGCAGTTTCCTGGGAGTGGTCTGAGGCGTAGGGGTCACAGCCAGGCTGAACAGAATCTTGGGTGTGGTTTTGTATCAGGCCCCATCCCCTGATACTCTGATAGCCAAGCCTTGTGCCTTTAGAAGCAGAAGCATGTCCCCCATCTAGGCCTCCCATCCCCCTGCCTCAGGCTGTAGTGTGCAGCCTGATGAATATTTTTGAAGTTCCTGGGGTGATGATAAGCAGGACTAAAAGCCTGGATTTTTTTTTAATTATGAGAATCCTTTGAAGGTGGCCTGCTTTTAACTGCAAAGTGAGACAGAAAATGCAGCAGAGGCATAACCCAGATTCTTTGCAGAGAGGCTGCAGCCCTCCCAGGTGATCCTGCTGCCTTGCCACAGGAGTGCAGGGGTCCTAGTGCAGCTCAGGCTGCAGGCTCAGGCTGGCAGCTGTGCCCTGGCTGCCTGGCCCTTTCTAACAGCCCTGTGTGCTCTGCACTGCTTGGTTTCCCCCATTCTCGTTGAGGTAAAACCATGCCCTCCATTAAAACCCTTCCATCTCCTGGCTCCCCGGCGTGACTCTGGGGATCCCCCTGAATTCCTGGTGGTGCTGCAGCACTCAAAGTGTGTCACCTACCCCTTGTACCCAGGTCCTGGACGTGCTGGAGCTCTGCGTGGCTGTGCTGCATCCTCACAGAAACCACCTGCTTCCCTTGGCTCATCGTGTCTGGCCAGCCCTCGTCACCCGGCTGATCAGCGACGACCCCCTGGCAGTGCTCAGAGCCTTCAAGGTACAGCAGCGAGTCTCTGCCGCAGCCTCCGAGCTGCTGCTGAGGAGGAGGAGGAGGCTCAGGCGTGGCCGTGGCCCGTGGGGGAAGCTCTGAGCTTGTGGAGTGGTTTGTAAACCTGGTTCAGAACATGAGGTCACCACCCTGCGGTGGTGGCTGCGACTTGTCCACAGCTGAAGCCCTGGTGCTGTCCCTGGGGGAGACAGCAACGTCAGTGGTTACTGCAGGGAGAGCAAACCTGTCCCTTTAGAGCCTCAGCAGCTGTAAGCACCATGTACTGCAACATTGCCCTTGCTGGAGCCACAGCCTCAGCCACTGCCCTCCAGAAGCCTCCAGCTGAAGAGAAGGGATTGTTCCACAGTGGAGGCGTTGGCAGGGGAGGGGAGAGGTTAAGCAAAGACATCCTCACAATACAATAAAGCATGTTCCAGAGGTTGGTGCCCACAGGGTTTCACAGGGCTTCCTCTGCTCTGAAGCATGAGGTCCATTTGAGAATCCTTCAGTGCAAGTAAAAGAAGAATTTTGAGTCCCCAGATTTGAGAAGTCGTACACTGGAATTTCAGAGTAGCCACACCTCCCATGTGCCTGCTCTGAAAGAAGGGCAAGGTCACCCCACAGGAAGCAATTAACTCTTGAAAAGTTCAAGGGATCATTATGGTTAGCACCAAGTTTGGGTTTTGCCATAAGAAATCCCCCTGGAGTGTCCCCTTCCTCAGTCTCAGCTCAGGGAGGGGAGTGTCAGTGTGAGCCCAATGCAGCATAACCAGCATCTCAAACCTGCACGCTGAGACCACGAGCTCAGTGAGGTTCCAGGAGCAGCAGTGTTTGGCCACGAGGGCTGGCCCGTGGATCCCAGCTCTCTGAGGCCATTGCCTGGGACAGTTTGGTTTCCACCTTGTGCTGTGGCCAACTGGCCTTTCCATTTGCTGGCATGCTTGTAGAGATGGCCTGTTGGACCACAAAGGTGATTTGTATTTTAATGGCATTGTCCATCAGAAGCTCCTCCAGCAGTTCTGGAGAAGGCTTCACACACTTCTCTTACCTTCAGGAGAGAAGGGCAGTCGTGGGGGGTTATCCATGTGGAGCTGAGGAGCAGGGGGCAGGTCACTGGGCCTCTCAGTCGAGTTTGCTCCCTCACTGTGGAGCCCATGGCAGGTGTCTGTGCTCTCAACTGCAGATCATCGTCCCAGGAGGAGTGTCCTGCCCCCAGAGCTGGTGCCAGGCTCCCCCAGACCATGCCCTGCTCCTCCAGCAACTGCCATTTCTCCTCTAGGTGCTGTGTGCCCTGGCTCAAGAGTGTGGGGACTTCCTGAGGCAGAGGTTCTCCAAAGATGTCCTGCCCAAGCTGACCAGCTCCCTGCTCAGCCAGGCCCCAGCAAGCGCCAGAGCGGGGCCCGTGTACGCCCACACGCTGGCCTTCAAGCTGCAGCTGGCAGTGCTGCAGGGACTGGGCTCCCTCTGTGAGAAGCTGGACATGGGTGAGTACCAGGAACAGCAGAGGTCACGTCAGAGCTCTGCTGGACTTCCCTCTGCTTGCTTCTTATCCTTCTGCTGCCCCATGGCACCCTGATCTTCTCCAGCCTCATCCCATTCAGGTCCTGCTGGGCCTTAATCTGTCCTCTTTGAGAGCTCTGTAAAGGGGGTCTGGTCTCTCTCCCCACGTGACAAAAATGGGAGAGGAGATTCCCAGCACCGTGCAGAATCTGGCTGCTCCTCTCACTTGTGCCTGGGAGGTAGCTGTGGAGTGGAGTTTCAGGGTTGCTGCAGCTAGGCCTGTTGGGCTGTGCTTTGGTCTTCCTTAGCTGGAGCCCAGATAAAACTTCTGTCTAACTTGACTGGTTCCAGCTTGGCGTGCCTCTCTGGGTGCCCTTTAAATGCAGCACATCACATTCTTCTGCTGAATGAAACTCCCTGAAATTCTCCTAAGTTAAATTTCTGGAGCTGACTTTGATGGGGGAGGTTTGCTGGCGAGTTGCTCTTTCTCTCTCCCTGCCCTTGATAGCTTTCCTACCTTTGCAGCATGAGGCTTAAAAGGTGAGGTCAGAAGAGCTCTGGGTCAGACAGTTCAAAGGCTTAGAAGCCTCTTGCTACCATTTAGAGCTGATTCTGTTAGGCAGGAGCTGCTGAGCAGGTTACCTCCTACCCTTCTTTTCTGTTCCATTTCTGCAGGTGAGAGTGACCTGAATAAAGTGGCAGATGCCTGCTTGATTTACCTCAGTGCCAAGCAACCTGTGAAACTGCAAGAGGCTGCCCAGAGGTAATGTCTCTTAAATGCAGGTGTACTGGGTGTACAGACAGTGCAGGACAGAGGGAGCACAGCAGCCCCTTTCCCCTTCCTCCCTGCAGTTTGTCCTGTACAACAGAGTCACTCATAAGATCATTGAATCATTTTGGATGGAAGAGACTTTTAGGGTCATAAAGTTCAACCATTAGCCCAGCACTGCCAGGTCCCCACTGACCCATGTCCCTCACCCCACATCTCCACAGCTTGGAAACCCCTCCAGGGGTGGGGACTCCACCACTGCCCTGGGCAGCCTGGCACAGCCCTGGACAAACCTTCTGTGGAAAAAATTGTTCCTCATGGCCAATTTCAACCTCCCCTGGGGCAACATGAGGCCATTTCCTCCACATTAACTGCTTTCTCTTGGGAGGTACCATTTATTAATTGGAACAAGTTAGGTTAATGAGCTAGAGAGGTTAATGAGCTAGACTGGTTGGCATGCCCACAAGTGAGAGCTGACTCTCAGGTAACCTTGCAGTGCATTTGGGGATGGGGAAGATGTGCCACTTGCTTTTTCCTAACTGCTTCCTCTGCTGGGATACTTGCAACTCTTGCTCCACTGGTGGCACAAAACTGCCAAGGGGCAGGCAGCTGTGCAGGAGGACGTGGCAGACGTTCCCAGGTCTTGTATCACTTAATACCTTCTGTGGGCTGGGGGATTTCCTTCTGTTATCCTTTGGTTTTCCCTGGGCTCCTGTGATCACATCAACCCAGGCTCTGCCAGGGGCACCACACTCTGTCTGAGGCTGTCGGGCTTGGCACCGGTCTCGCTCCGGGAAGGCTGGGAGATGTTAGAAGAGCACAGGCAGTCCAGGTGAACACACGTCAGCTCTGTGAAGCGTTGACAGGCATACTGTGCTGCTTGGTGTTGCTGCTGTCAGGGTAAGGAATGGCTGTTGTCATACGTTGTCACCTGGAAACAAGGCTGGAGATCTCAGCAGACACCGCGAGTGACAAAGCTGTGCCCCTGGCTCTGCTGGCTGCAGCCCCCCCTTTCCC
>NW_008609358.1:0-755 GCF_000691845.1 Merops nubicus
AAGAAAAAAACAAAACAAAACAAAAAACTAGACCTTCTTTTATACAAAAATATCACAGCGTTTCTATTCCGTTTTTTTTTCCCCTATCATTTCGTAAGCATGCCAACTCACCATATAAACTTATGCTCGAAAATATCAATGGAGCTGAGAAGGTGGGGGGGGAAAGGAGGACCACGGAGAAAGTGTTTTCTCAGCACCCCACCCCAAATACCACTCCTAACTTTGCGCAAGTCCGAAGTCATCTCTGCTCGCCCCGTGTGTGCCAGAGCACTTTATCCGCTGGGATTCCCTTCCAAACTAATATTGCTGCTTCAGGTTTACGCATCAAAGAGCCGTAGATCCCACGCAAACGCCCAGCCTCAATCCCAACCTTTTAAACCCTGATGCCCTACTACAGAATTACCATTTGTGGTTTCTCGTAGCTCAACCACCTTTTTACATACGCGCGAAAGAGCGTTAACCACCTCAAAAACCGAGGCACTTGCTTCTGTGCATAGAGCGTAGTTTTCTGTGGCGGGATCATTTACTTAATTTTAGGTTTTAATTAAAAGGTCATCCCTTTAAGTCATAAGTATACCTACTGTCAACATTAGCTTCTAGAAGAAAGAAGAAAATAAAAAAAGAATAAAAAGCCCCAAGTCCTAAACCCACGACACGAGGACCTGACCAGAATTTTTGAAATTTCCTGTATTTAAAATTGACCAGTATTCATATATTGAGATAGAAGTCATCTGGAGGAAAAAAAAAAAAAAAAA
>NW_008609358.1:1162-1404 GCF_000691845.1 Merops nubicus
TCCGATGATCAATTTTATGAGTTAGAAACCAACTGGAGGAAAAAAAAAAACAAACAAACCAAACCAAACCAAACCAAACCAAACCAAACCACGAACCCTTTAAAAGCAGCTGCAAAGTGGAGAGTGGGGAACCGCAATGGTTAAGTCAAGGTGGAGTCGCTCCGAGGGGGAACCGGAGCAGCACGGCGGGCTCAGCGGGGTTCAGGAGCGCGGCCGGGACGATGCCGCCTCTTTCTAGGGCA
>NW_008609359.1:0-2447 GCF_000691845.1 Merops nubicus
AGACCCCCCGGGAAGTGAAAAAGCATCATAAAAACCATTAAAAGCAGAAATAAGCCTCGCACCGAGCCTCCTGAGAAGGGAGGAGGTCAAGGCACTGCAAGGGGAGGAAAAGCATTTGCAACGGGAGAAGTGGATTGGGAAAATAACAATTGCTTTATTAGGAACTTTAACTACACAAGAAAGCTGAAGAAAGAAAAATGTTTATTCCAGATTTCCACCCGGCCCGACGTGTCCTTCCACGCTTTCCTTGCAAGCTGCTCCTTTCCTCCTCCCACAGACCTGGAGCTGCGTTTCCCTTTGAAGCCCAAGACACAGAGGTTGGTGGTGGTACATGGCACGATGCCAAGGGGGTTTTGCCAAAAAGAAACCCAAAACCCACTCTCAGCCCCTTCCTGCAGGTAGTTGGGATCCTCCTCCCGAGCACTCTGCTCACAGATGGGGCTTTTGGTATGGGCAAACCAAAATGGCAAGGGCCACACTCCCAGCAGTCAGCACAAACTTACAGTTCCACCTCCCAGCCCCCTTTTTTTACCAAAATTTCCTTCATCAAAGACTTCTCTCTCGGTGTTCTGCTTCCCAGCCTCTGCTCCATAACTCAGCCCAGCCCAGCCCTCCTCGATCAGTATATTCTCCCTTCTGCAGACAGAGCAGCACTTACTGAATTTTTAGACTAGTGAAGCTTCCAGCCTGGAAGCCCAGGAGACCTGTAACCTCCCCTGGCAGCAGGGAGAGACTCCAGTGTGGAGTTGCCACTACAGCAGCAGAAAGCCTTGGCTCACAGCCTAGTGGAGAGGTGGCCCACCCACCCCTGACATATTCTAACATGTCACAGCAGTGCTCAGGCTTCCACCTGGCTAGCTGAGGACTGTGCTGAGCCCTTCTGCTTCCGAGCCCTCAGGAGATCATCCAACACTGTGCCTGAGCTCCTAGTCCAGAGGACAGGCTTTGGAGGCACTGAGGTGGCCACAGAGCCACCCCCTCAGGTGCTCACGTGGAGCTGGAGCAGGAGCAGCTCTCAGCAGGACCTGTCCCTGCAGCAAGAGCTGAGCAGGAGCCTGAGCTCGTGCTCCTCAGAACTCACACAACAGTCCAGATCCAAAAGAGAGGAGCTGAGGAAATGCAGACACTGGAGAGCAAAGCCACGCCTGGTGCTCCAGCACTTGGGCTGGAAGGTGCACACAAAGGTTGTGTGTGTTTCAGTGGACACTTTTCATTCCATGAAGAAAAACACCTGCATTGATTTGCTCTGGGCTAACCTAAATCTCAGAGATTGGTGAAAATCTGCGACCAGGGGCCAACGTTCACATCAGCTAATGGGGTCCTGGGGCATGGGTTGGGCTGGGAGATGGATTTCTCTTCCTGCCTGTGTCCCCGAGGCTGCTGAGCAGTGGAGCTGCAGCAAGGAGGATGGTGAGAGCCTGGGCAGGACAGGACACGTGTCCCTGCAGTGCTGCCTCCCAGGGGGCATGTCAGCCAGCCCAGTTTCTTCCCTCTTAAACCCACCTGCTGGAGCACGGGAAGAACATTGTTTTTCCCCAGACTGGATTTAAACACACACACACACCCCGAAAGAAAAAGAAATAATTAAAAATAAAAGAAATCAATAGAGCCCTCCTGTACTGCACAGCTTCCTTTTGTGTTTGTCAGGCAAGCAGAAGGGTTCTCCATCCTCAGCACCGGAGCTGTAGCTGACAGCAGGGTCTTCCTAGTGACAACTGGAAAGCTGCTGCTGTTCTGCTGCTATTGATCTAAGCGGAATACAAAACACCTGAAGTCAGCAGGGAAAAATAGCTGCAGTTGGAAAAGAAACTGCGGGGGGGCGAGGAGGGGGACAGGGAGGGGAGAGCAGGTAAGAAGTTCTCCATGCATAAAATTAAAGGGCAGGCTTTTTATTGCAGCTCTCTTGGCTGAGCAGGCGCCCGGATCGATGCGCAGAGCAGGAATCCTGCCATCATTGCTTTTGCAATCTCTCGTTTGTCGGGAAACAAAAGGTTTTGCTCCCGCCAGCACCTTGCCACGGAGGGCTCTGCTCTCCCGTTGCCAGCAGCTCTGCCTCCCATCGGGCCCAAAACATCCTCAGGACAACCCAGCTTCGCCTGCTCGCGCCCCAGAGACACGGAGCCCTTCCGAGAGGCCCTCGAAGGCTCCGGGAAGGAGCGGCCCAGACCACGCAGCCCTCTGGGGCTGTCCAAGCACACAGCACCCCACAGCTCGGCCTGGAAGGGAGCCGCTCCCCTCCCCTTCCTACCCCGGCTCATCTTTGAGCCTGAAAGAAGCAGGCACCCAGCCAGCTCGCGTTCGGTAAGCGCCTTCCTTGGGAACCTTCCCCGTTGTGACAGCTCAAACATTCCAGGGACTGCCAGAACCAAACCACTCAAGGAAGAGGATCCCCTCCCCCTTCTGACACTGACAACGGCGGCCGCACAAAGCCAAGACCGCGCGCACGT
>NW_008609359.1:2509-26512 GCF_000691845.1 Merops nubicus
TTGCCAGGCTGTGTGGCTCTGTGTGTTTGTGGAGGCCTCTCCTCTGGTCCGTGCCTGCTGCAATCTGACAGCCTCTAACCACCCGGCCTGAACCAGAACCGCCGCTCGGGTCTGCAGCGGTGCCGCTGCCGCTCGCCAGGCTCGGCCACCACCCCAAAACCATGAACCACCTCGCCCCTCAGCGTTAACCTGTGGGTCTTTTCTGCTTCCCTGTCACTTGAAAGCTTTGTTTTCTTCTCTCTCCCTCTCCAACCGACACGGCCAACCCGCAGGGCAACTTGTTTAAAGGAAAAGCCACCAGTTTCTCAGGAACAAGGGCCACCAGGTGGAAGCGTTCAAAGAACCAAGTGCGGGTCAGGATGGTTCCTCTGCTCTGAAATCCACACACAGTCTCACTCTGTCTCCTTGCCAGCCCCAGAGGGGGTCCCCATCGGTCTCACCTCCTGCAGCAGCAAGGCCTGAAGGAGCTACAGGGAGTGTAACGGGCAGGGGAGTGGATTCCTCACTGCAACAGCAGCAGGCAGCTTCCTGCTCCCATTTTGCTCGGAGACAGGAGCCATCTTGAGCCCTTTGCAGACTTGTTCCTGGCACTGTCAACAGTGACATCAGTGAACTCATCAGCAGGGCTGTGATTATGCCTCTCCCCACATCCCACAGCGCTCCTCTCCCTCCTCAACCCAATTCCCTTACCCAAATGACAACTAAACCTCATTTTTTCTGGGTCCTTCCAGCCATTTCCACCCACGATTCCACCGCTCGCCTTTCCCCTTCCCCGCTCCCTCTTTGTCCAACCATCCAGTCCAAGATCTGACCTAATTAGCTGATTGCCAATTCCAGCTCTGGATGCACATTGCTTTGTTTGAGCAGAGCTGTCCTTTCAAGCCATAATTTCTATCAGACGGGATTCGAAATGAAGAGGCCTCAAAAAGCCTTCAGCTGAAAGGTGTCCAACGGGAATTTTTAAGAGGAATTCAAATGGATTCTGAAAATAGCAGACTGGTTTTCTAACTCTTAGTTAAGGCCTGGCATTCTGCAGCTTGCAGGGCAGGAAAGTATTTGGGAGGTTTCGCAGCCCAGAGGAGAAAATGAGTTGGTGATGTCCTTTTTGTCACCTCTGGGTCGAAATGTTGATGCCCACCCAACACAGGGTGCTGGGTGTGAGGCACTTTAGGGCAGTAAATGCTCTTGGTGACAGCAGAACATCTCAGAAGATCAGTCACTAACGTGGTGACTCAGGCAGGTGACCCTGGCTCCTCCTCCCCCTCGCTCACCTCTAACTCTTGGGTTCAGTAGGGACACCAGGAGGATTTTATCAGCTTTACCCCCCACCCTGACAACCACAATTCAGAGCAACTAACCCCATTACAGCACTGTTCATCTTCCTGCAGGACATCTGCATCTCTTCTCTCCTCCCCAGCAAGCCCCATGCAGCCATCCTCATCCTCACCCCACCCTCAGCAGCTTTAGCTCTGACTGGTGGACTCTGCTTCTCAGCACTAGACCACCATCAGCACTAACTCAGTAGCCACCACAGCTTGCTAGCCATGTTTTTTGGGCTCCCCAGCCCCCTTCCCCCTCAAGTTTTTCTGGGGTCTCTGCTCTCCATGAAGCAGCACTGTTGAACAGACAACACCCAGCCCAACCAGGCCACCCCCTGCCCACCCCTGTCCTTCCCCACAGAGGAGAAAGGTAGAACAAAGCCAGAACAACCCCCCAAACAAAGTGACACCAAGAAAGAACTAGAACAAAGAATTGTTTAATTGTTTAACCCTTTCTCTTCCAGGGACCAGAGAAACAAGTTTTCTGCTCCTTCTAATGAGGGCAGTAAGGCTTGTGTGTTACCTCTACAACTGCAGGGGCAAAGTTTACGAGATGATCATCTTTAGTACTTGAAAAAGCGAGAAGCAATGGTCATGGCAAGACTAAGAGAAACCCAGAGTCTCCCAATGGAGAGCCCATTGCTAGAATACAAAAATAAAAGAGGCATCCCTGCACATCCCAGGCTAGAAAGAGTTAACCAGAAAGAGCAGGAAGAAGCTTTCCCAAAGAGGGGGTTGAAGTAAACAGCAGAGGTCAATAAAGCGACATCTTCTCCCTGCTTCCCCAGCATGTTTTTTTCCTTCACAAATAAATACAAATTCCTCATAAACAAGTGACAAAGCAGGTAATCTGCCCACGACAAGGGGAAAAGGGGCTAGAGGCAGAAAGATGTTTCCCTCCCCTTCTCTCCCATTATTATTTATCTTTTTTTTAACCAAAGCAGCCATTAAAAAAAAAAGCCATCCACTGCAGAGGCAGGGACTCCTGTAGCTTTCACACTGCAACCAGCAGGTAAAAGAGCTGCACTGTCTCACAAGGGTAAAAACAACAAAAAATAGCTGCCACAGCAAAAGGTGAATGGGGAGGGAGAGGTCTGTTCTCTTCAGAGCTTTCCATCTCAGTCTCTCAGTTTAAAAATCAAAGCCTGCAGAAATCGTCTACTGAAAGCCGAAAAAAAAAAGTTTGAGTGGGAGGAGAAGAGAGGGGGAAAAAAAAAAAAAGAGGATGCGTCTAGTAGGAAAGCCTTAAGCAAAACAAAAAAGAAAAGGCCAGACCACGTCAAAAAGCCACCCAAGTGAGAAGAATTTTCTGCTGTCTCTGGGTTTTGAAGAGTGTTGAGTGCCAGGGAGCCTGCCGGCCCCATCTACGGGCCACTGTGCCCCAGCCCCCTGGGGACAACCCATCCCCCGAGGGCTCTGCTGCTGCAGGAGGAGATGGAGGGTGAGCTGCCAGCACAGCCAGGTACAGCAGCAGGGCTCAGGGGGGCTGCTGGGCCCTGAGGGGGTGCTCCCACCAACCCGGGGTTCCCCAGCGCTGCGTCTCGCCCCCCAGTGCAGGAGCAGAGGGACGTCCCCAAGGGGCAGAGCTCGGTCCCTGTCACCTCCACGGCGGCTGTGAGGGGGCTGTGGGGGGTCTCTCTACACAGGGAAGAGCATCCTTGGAGAGACGCTGCTGGCTACGAGCTTCTGGGACCTCTCTCCCTCCTGCACGAGGCTCCCCCATCTCGTGAAGCCCGCTCTGGAAGGGAGAGGACAGCGGTTACCTCGCTCGGGGTCTCTCCCATCAACGCCTGGCAGCAGCCAGAGGAGGAAAGGGAGGCCCCTCATCTTTCCCCATCAGGAACAGGAAGACCAGGGATTGCACCACATGGAAGAACAGCCCTAACACGGCACACACACACATGCACACACGCTCCCAGCCACACGTCTCACCCCCCTGGGACCATGGCTTAGCATGTTCAGACCTTCAGCAGCAAGAGAGAGGAGACAGCGCAGAGCAGTTAGGATCTCCAGGGGCTCTTTGGTCTTAGTTGATAGTCCTAGAAAATAAAAAGCCCAACCTCTTCAGATTCGGTTGTAGCACAGCTGTGTAAGAGCTATCTGGTATCTAGTGTTTGGCAGCCACCAGAGGGGAGAAGCAGGGCTGGGTGTTACACGGGAGGGGAAGGGGTGGAAGCAGAGCGCTGCGTTTCCAGGTGCTCTCCTGGCTTGGCTGCCAGAGGCAGTGGGTGGAGAATGGGAAGAGGAAGGAGGGTTCCTGAGAGGACCACTAATCCATCAGATGTTACACCAGCGAGGAGGTGGAGGAGGCCCCACCCTGACCACGACAGAGCAGCTGACTGCACAAAAAAACGCTGCTCGCTAAAAGCTCCAGAATCTAGTTGTGACAAATCCAGGGTGGCACCATCCTCAGCACCAGTGCAGGCGGCGTGGAGAGGAGGTGAATGCAGCCACACCCATCCTGGGCAACCCAGGGAGCAGCTCTGGTTCCCGGCCCCTGTCCTCAGCAGCTTTAACTATGGGAGCCCTCAGCCTCTGAGCAAACCTGCTCCCACTGCTGTCACCTTTCTCCACCGGTTCAGAGACCACAGAGCTGGGCAAGCACGTCCTGCCCTGTTCAGCTGCACATACTCAGTGCCTTCACCTATTCACCAACTAAGACAGACGCCCAGGGACAACACAGGCAACATCCAGTCCCTACTACAACACAGCTACATCTGGTGACAAAGACTTAGAGATGGAAGCCAGAAGAAAGATGTTATGGGACAAAATGAGCATTTCACGGCCAACAACCCTAAACCAGGGGCTTCTAACAGGCTGGTAGCACAAAAGCAGAGTCAAGCTTTCAAGACCAAGACCGCTGCAGTAAATTCATTCTGTAAGCCCTGCCCTAGGTTTGTGTTTTATTCAGGACTTGAACATCCCCTCTCCAAACACATGAATGCAGCAACATCCCCCTGTACCAGATCATACAGCAGCTCTGGGGAGAGGAAAAAAAAAAATAAATCAAAAATATCACCAGCTTACACTGCTTACAGACAACTCAAAGACCCCCGTTGGGACTAAAATTCCACTAAAGGCAAACCCTGCACTGCACTGCCATGCTGCTCAGGGAGGAGGAAGAGGAGGAGGAGGCGATGGTTTAAAGAGCCGGCCGCTCCTGCCCCTGCCAGCTTGTCCTACTCTGTGCATAGTGCCAAACAGTGCAGTCGTTCATCAGAGAAAGTTCAGGACCAAGGAAACGAGGTTCCCTTTCAGCCAAAGGATTAGAGGAAGGAGAGGCAGTTCTGTTTTAGCTGGGCCGGCACTGGACTTGCCCCTCTGAGCTGTCTTCATCATCCGAGCCCCCAGCCCCGCCGCTGGTCAGTCCTGTGATCCTGTAGCCCATGTTGAGCAGCATCACCTCCAGCGGGTCGGCGTTCATTCGCCTCTGGTTGGCCTGGGAAGCTCCTTCCATGTCCACCACCACACGGCCATTCAGGGTTTCACTCTGCGAGACAAGAAGGGGGAGGACTCAGCAAGGCAGCCAAGGAGGGGCTGTCCCTGGTGCCGTAGCTCTCCAGAGACCCCAGCAGGGTGTGTGCTGCACCCCACCACCACCAGACACGTCTTACCTCTGGCCTGGGGTTCCACAGCCGTACAACCGGGTCGATGCCACTGGTGGCCAGGAAGCAGTAACTGGGATGAGGCTGGAGACAGTTCACAATCGACTCGTCTCCCTGCAGCACTCTAACAAGGTTGGTGGTTTCTTTCTCCCAGATGAAGAAGGAGCCGTCGTCTGACCCACTGACTATGTACTGTGCATTGCTAGGGTGAGAGGAGCAGAGACTGGAGATCACAGCACAGAGCCCAAGCTAGTCTCTAGCAGACATCAGACAGGAGGCTGCCACCCCTCACGCTTATGGATCCAGATAAAGCTTTCTGTGTTGGTTCCCTCCATCCCCAGGATTCCTGTTTTCAATCCCAAATGGCTTTTCTGAAACACTAGCCCAACCAGGTCCTCTGTGGATTGGCTACTGAGCCAGCTATTCATGCAGCCACACAAGGAGGAGGGTTTCTCTCATCTCTTTCAACCCTGCAAACCAGTGTCAGCGTCACGTTAGGAACAGTCACGTGGGGCTACGCACGAGGCTCATCCGACGGAAGAGAGCATTCTGCTGCTGCTCACACTCCTGTCCTGCATCCCTATCACGCTCTGCCAACATACCTGCCAAAGAAATTGGCCTCTTTGATGTCTGTAGTAGTGTTACAGTGGCCACAGTATCGGAATTTGTAGTCGTAGCTGCGCTCCCTCAGCACCATCTCATCCTCCGAGATGGAATCCTTGCGGCCCGTGGCTCGCAGCCGGATGGGGCCACCCCCTTTCTTGTCTTCAGCTGGAAAGACAACAGATTTCCCACATCACAATCTGGGGAGGAACGTGTTCTCAGCAAACAGCACTCCAGGGAGACCCCAAGAGCTTTAGGGAAGACTTAAGGACAATTCCAGCAGGGAGCAGGGCTTAGAAGCACAAGCTTCCTTCCAGGTTATCTGCTGGGTACATCAGACTCCTATTACCACAGGCTCGAGAGCAAACCAGGAGCAGGCGTGAGGAAAGAACAGGCTCAGGCCAGGTTTTGTGCATAGCAACAACAAAACTCTCTCACAAGTTGGAGCTTTACTTCGGAGAGGCAGTTTAAGGAGAAAACTCCTTCTCCAACCATGAGACCTGAGCCTAACCTGGCAGAAGCAGGGCGAGCCCCAGCACTCACCGTTCTCACTCTTGGAGAAGAGGGCGGCGTTGATGTCTCTGTCCAGCGCGTCGCAGGCACTGCTGTGGGCTTGTTCTGGGAACTTCCCCTTGAAGTCATCCAGACACTCCAGTGCCTCTGCCACGTACTTCAGCTCGAAGAGACAGCGGGCAAGGCGGAAATGGGCCTTCAGGTGGCATGGGTTCAAAGAGATGGCCTTCAAGCAGTCTCTCAAAGCATCGTAATGGTCTCCGTCCCTAAGGAAAGGGCAGGGGTGGATCAGGCAGCCCAAGCACAAACAACACATGTTTTCCACTGCTGCTCCCCAGCCCTCGTTTCACTGCAGAGCTTGTTGTTTCCAGCTCTCTCTGTGCAAGCAGCCACCCCACAAACCCATGTCCTAACAGCATTTGCTGCTCTCAGGGGCACCAGCTGACCAAGCTCATCTTCTCAAGAGCTCCTCCAGACGTACACAGGCAGCCCTGTGACATGCCCACGCAGGGAGGCCCAGCAAGCTTTGACCTGCCATTTTAAATCCAGCAGAGCAGAGCTCCCTGGCAGACCACATTTCGGGAAGTCCTTTGAAGATGGAGGATGCACAAGCCCTCTGGCCAGGCAGACACAAGGCCTCTCCTGCAAGGCGAGCGGGGCCTGCTCGGAGCACGGCAGCTCACGCTTGCCCCTGTGTGGACGCACAGGGTGGCAGCACATCCCCTGCCCACAGCCACCCACAGACCTCGAGAAGGAGCTACAGAACCCATCACGCTTCATAGACCTGGTGGACAAATGTTTTCTCACCTTCATAGGGGAAAAAAAATGAAGTTTTAGAAATAAGCATTACAGCAAACTGGTATCATAAGGGATATTTTTATGCTTTCCTTTCTGATGAGGAAAGCTGAGAGCCCTGGGGCTGTTCAGCTGGAGAAGAGAAGACTCAGAGGGGATCTGAACAATGCTGAGCAAGAGCTAAAGGGCCCCCGGGGGGCAAGAGGCTGGGGCCAGACTCTGGTCAGTGGTGCCCAGAGACAGGACAAGGGACAACAGGCACCAACTGGAACCCAGGAGGTGCCACCTGAGCAGGGGGAGAAACTTCTTTGGGGTGAGGGTGGAAACTTCTTTGCTGGAGCAGGCTGCCCAGAGAGGTTGTGGAGTCTCCTTTTTTACAATTATGTTTTTTTAAGGATTTAAAAGCTGTGTAGATGTGGTGCTGAGGGACATGGGTTAGTGGTGACCTAGCAGTGCTGGATTTATGGTTGGACTGGATGAACTTAAAGGTCTTTTCCAAACAAAACAATTCTATGATTCTACATTCCAGCACAGTAGAGAAGGTGCAGTGCCTCATCCATGAGACCTGCAGAAGAGCAGAAGACACACAGTTCTTGAGGGCTGTCTGCAGCACTGTGTCTGTGTTAATCCAGGAGGCTTGCTACACAGCATCAGGCCACTTTTATCCAAAGAAAGAGGGAATGCAAGTTCCCTGTTATGATGACACCGACAGGGGTCTGGCATTTTCAGAGCTGCCTGGGCTATTAGCTGCTTGGCCACCCTCAAAAATCCTTCAACCTCAACTAGCAGTGTGAAAACATGCAGGCTGGGATGTAAAGCAGGCACCGACTCCTCCCGTTGTCACAGGTTTGACTCAGCTTGTGCAAAACCTCTTCACTGGAAATCAGCTAAGTCCTGTCGACAGAGACTGCTAAAAGCAATCTGGAGAGTGATGCAGTTGGCTCTTCTGAGCAGGTTTTAAAAGGACACCCTTGGAAATGCTGCAGAGCACGAGCAGCTTCTGAAGGGAGATGAGCAAGGGCAGGTTAGGGACTGACAGAGCTTCCTATTTTCTGGATCTCTCTGTTACTCAGAGAGCGAGGCCACAGTGAGCCCTGCAGTGTCCTGCAGGGTGGCCTGTGGTTGTCCCTGCTCCCAACGTGAAGGACACCTCAGAGCCACGCAGAGCTTCAGCAGGGGTCACCCTCCTCCTCTGTGACATCCCAGCCACCTTCCACCATCCACCAGTGGCTGTTCCTAGCAGAAAAAAGCCCAGAGTTTTCTGCACCTGAGAAGACACCAGCTCAGTACTATTTAAATTCTAATCATTGTGTGCCTCAGAAACCCGTTGTGCATATATTTCCACATCTTCCTGCCACCAAAAACTGTCACAAAGCACCAGCTGACACACAGAAAGGTTCAGATCTGCCAAAACCCTTCGGGAAAAACAATTCCTATAAGAAAAATGTCATTCATGAGATCAGCACTCGGCTTCTGTCTTCCATTCCTTAATCTCAACCTATTGTTCTTCTCCCTCCAAACACTGAGGTCTTTCCGAGGCAGCTCCCAAATCTCTGCTCTTGCAAAACAGCCAGTAGGCCAGTTACCAACTGCTGGCTGCTCTTTATCTTGGCAAGAAGATAGGAGAATTCATACTGGGGATTTCAGCAGGGAGAGGAGAAGGATCTCCTCACAAAGCAAATGGAGATGAAGGACCACAGCTATTTTAAATATGTTAATGGCAAGTCATGCTACTCAGTCTTGTGCTGCTCAAGGGGACAGATACTAAAATAACTCCACTGTATCTTGCAGTTGCAGCTCTGGCCACTGGTCAGAGAAGACATTACCTACTGCAGAGGCTACTGGTGTGTCCTGCAACAAGACAGAACATCCCCCAGACTCTGAGGCACCAGCTGCCACCCTCCCAGATCCCTCAGAGAGGTTTTTTTCCAGTCAAGGGGCACATGGGTTAGGTGGGGCAACACAGGAACCACCAGGTCACACCTACCTGCAGTAGCAGTTACCTGGATATAGCAGCAAACAAAGCAACTCCAGGCAGTCCTGCACCAACCTCACACCACGAGGTGGGGAGTTACAACAGAGTAACCATTACCTCATCTGTCGACAGCACGTTTAGAGCCACACTCTAATGCAGATCAGACCTACCCAACGAAATGCAAACGCCCTTTTGGAGACACTCAGAATGCTGCTGCTCAGAAGTGCATTTTTGGCTTCCTTTTGAAGAGGAAAGGAATAGAACATTACTCAGCCTGCCAGTGGGCAAAACGCTGAGCCACCACCAGCTGTGCCTGCCTCTGTGCTACCCCTGCCTGTCATTTCCCCTGTGAAATCCCCTTTTGCTCTGCCACTTATGGCTTGATTCAACAACCCCGACCCTGCTCTGCACCCGGGTGCTTCAGAGGGGACAACAAGGTGCCCAGGGGACTCGGGAGTGACACTGAGCTCCTGGAAAGCCTCAGCTGCCTTACCACTTGCGCTTCATGTAGGCAGCGGCTCTGTTCCCGTAGAGCATGGCGTTGTTGGGGGCCTTCTGGACTGCTTTGCTGTACAGCTGGATGGCTTGAGTCCACAACTGGCAAGCAAAGGCTTCGTTGGCTTGTTGCTTGAGCCTCTCCAGGTAGGGAGGTAACTCCACTTGGGGACTGAAGGGAAAGAAGAAAGGAGCACAGGTAAGTGCCACGTGCCGATGCTGTCAGCTCCACGTCTGCAGTGCTTTGTGCTAGCCCAGCAAGTCCCAGCAAGCATTAGCCAACAGCAAAAGCTGCAGAAAAAGGCAGAAGAGACCCTGAACCTGGATGATCTGAGTTCAGGAGGAAAGTCTCTTTCTGACCATCATTTGACCATTTCCATTTTTTCTTTATATACCAACATATACTCAAAATTGAGCAGTGGGTATTTTAAGCACTTAATGCCTCTGACTTCAGCAACAAACCTTTGCTTTGGCTGCATAAACAACACTCCCAACCCTCTTTCAGCAATGTAAACCAGAATACAAAATCAGAAGGAAGCCAAGCCTCCAAGATCACCAGGCTGCACAAGGCTCAGCAAGCCAGAACCCCAGCCACATCTCTGCTGCTGTGGTCGAGGGGCCATCTAGAGGAAAAAAGCTGAAAATATCCAACCAAGTGACTTGGATGGAACCTAGACTACCCATATATGGTATTAAGCAACTGTGTCTTGACTTTTAACCATGTCTCCTCGGCTGGAGGAAGAATAGTCAGCAAATGGGCTTCAAGTCTGCTTCTGCTTTGCCCCAACTGCATTTGGTCTTAGAGAAAGGAAGCAGCAGAAACAACAGAATCACAGAACTGTTCTGGGTGGAAGAGACCTTTCAGATCAAGTCCAACCAGCCCCCAGCACTGCCAGGTCCCCACTGCCCTGTGTCCCTCACACCACATCTCCACGGCTTGGAAACCCCTCCAGGGGTGGGGACTCCACCACTGCCCTGGGCAGCCTGGCACATCCTCACGGGCAAGAAATTGTTCCTCAGCTCCAACCTCAACCTCCCCTGGGGCAACTTGAGGCCCTTGCCTCTTGTCCTGTCCCTTGTCCCTTGGGAGCAGAGCCCGACCCCCCCCGGCTCCAGGCTCCTGTCAGGAGCTGTGCAGAGCCAGAAGGTCTCCCCTGAGCCTCCTTTGCTCCAGGCTCAGCACCCCCAGCTCCCTCAGCTGCTCTGCCCCACACTTGGGCTCTAAACCCCCCCAACAGCTTCGTTGCCCTTCTCTGGCCATACTCCAGCCCTTCAAGGTCCTTCTTGGAGTGAGGAGCCCAAAACTGAGCCCAGGATTTGAGGTGTGGCCTCCCCAGTGCCGAGTCCATGCTGATGATCCCAGCCCTAGTCCCACTGACCACACTAGTGCTGACACAAGCCAGGATGCTGGTGGCCTTCCTCACCACCTGGGCACACACTGCCTCATCTCCATCCAGCTGTCAACCAACACCTCCAGGTCCTTTTCCACCAGACAATTTCCAGCCACTCTTCCCCAAGCCTGGAGCATTTCAGGGGCTTGTTGTGACCCAAGTGCAGGACTCGGAACTTGGCCTTGTTGAACCTCAGCTCATGGCCCACAGAAGAGGGTTCTCCAGCCTAGCTGACATGCAGATTACAGGAGTAATGACTCCAGTGGCATTGCCACAAAGCAATTTGGGCTGATTCAGTTCAGCTTGTAGCTGGCAGCTGCCTAACAAAAGGGCAAAGGGAAGTAAGGCTCTTCAACCTGTCAGCCTCTCCCATTGACCAAGACCCAGATCCTGCACATCAGGGGCTAACCACCACATAGGACAACTTGCTTCCAGACCTGAGAAGTCATTTCTTAGTGTTTTCAACAGAGATTCACAAGTCCTCATGGACAACACTTCTCCCAGGATGTTCTTGCCTCACCTGACTCTTGGTTGCAGCCCATGCACCAGAAGCAAACACAGCTCCTAGGACAGAGGCCACCTGACAACCAAGCCAACAGGCCAAGTACGTTTGCACTGCACACCTTGTTCAGCACCACTGAAGCCTGGCAAGAGGAAGAGGACAAGAAGAAAGCCACAGGACATTCACACGGGCAGAGCTGTGCCCTCACCTGACGTGTGCTCTCCCCTCAGCCAGGCGGAAGCCGTTGCTGTGGAGGTGGATCCCATTTGACACCCCGTTGGTTGAGGTTTTGCCATTCTGCACTTCTGGAGGTTAGGAGAAAAACAACACAGCCATGCTAAGGATCAGTGTGGGTGAGACAAATTAATATCTGAAGCTTCAGGGGTTTATTTTATGGCAGAGTGAAGTAAACACCACGGCACCGTTCAGAGGAGGAACAGAACTTCCATGGGGACATCCCCCCCACCTCCTCCAGCCACCCAGAGCTGATTTGTCTTCCTAAATTTACTACAAAATCTCTGTAGTATCCATCACAAGACAACTCTACAACAGAAAACTAGATGCACATAGAACTAAACAGAGACACATAAAAAGAGGGCAGCTTGAGCTGCCTTCGGATTGAGTCCAGGCCACAACCTGATCATCAGAAAAGCTGACATTTGAAACTGCACAAGTATTTAATTAACTTCAGTAAATTAGTATTTTAAACTCACTCAGATAAAGAAACATAGAGCTAAGTTGTTGAACATTTAATAGAACAAGGAGGATGAGCAGAACCACTGCAGGAATCCAATAAAGCAATCACAGACTCAGAGTGGTTTGGGTTGAAGGGACCTTTCAAAGTTATCCAGTCCAACCCCCTGCAGGGACAGGGACATCCCCAGCTAGAGCAGGGTGCTCAGAGCCCCGGCCAACCTCCCCTGGAATGGTTCCAGGGATGGGGCAGCGACCACCTCTCTGGGCAGCCTGGGCCAGGGGCTCACCACCCTCAGTGTCAAAAATTTCTTCCTTCTCTCTAATCTAAATTTCTCTCTTTTAGTCTAAAATCACCACCCCTTGTCCTGTCCCAACAGGCCCTGCTCAAAAGTCTGTACCCATCTTTCTGACAGGTCCCTTGAAGTTCTCAAAGGCCACCAGAAGGTCTCTCTGGAGCCTTCTCTTCTCCAGGCTGAACAAGCCCAACTCTCTCAGCCTGGGCTCCCAGCAGAGCAGTTCCAGCCCTCACATCATTTTTGTCAGATTCTGGATTTGTCAGCTCCAGAATTGCAGCTGCTTTCTTCCCTTCATTCTTTCCTTACCCTGCTCAAGGAGACGTTAGGGGCTGAAGTGATCCTCTGAAGGTCACACAGCCACATCACCTGCCATTGCTGTAGAAAATACTGAGCTTATAGTTTTGCAAACTGCCTTTGTGCTGCAGCTGGGAGTGCTCCTGCAGGCACTCCACAGGCTGGGAAAGCAGGGACACTATCCAAGCAATGCACTCAACTGCTCAACGAGCACACGGGGCTCAGCCTTTGTACCAACACCACTGTCCAAGAGCCTCTGCTTCAACTTTCTGTGCCCAACAGGGTGGAGCATTTGCTGCAGCTGCACCACAGTGAGCCTGTTCAAACACCATCCTGCCCTTTGCAGCGTGGGCCCCCCAGATGCACAGATCACCCACACGCACTCAGGACAGAGAGAAAGGCAGGCAGGGAATGTATTTGCTGCCAGGGTGTGGGGGTTAGATTAAGGCCCAAGGCACACTGAGTACACAGATCAAACTCTGCCAGAGTGCTCCAACAACAGGGCAGGGGCTGAGCAGGGAACACTCCCCTGATAAGAGTCAGGCTCTGCCTGGGGAACAACGCTGCAGCCGTTCAGTGCCTGCTGCCTGCACTATCTGTGCACAAACAGGCCCTCTGAGGAACAGGGCCAGGTAGAAAAAGGCTTGGGGATATATTTACTCATCAAATAAATGACTTTTTGATTCAACTATCTCATCACCAGGAAGAATATTAGTGCCAGGCTGATTTTTAGACTAAGGAAGAGATTGTTCTGGCTCCTTCCTGATGGGTGTATAAGGTGCTAACAGCCATGGTCTACATATTACTAGTGAATTTAAGAAAATAAAAACAATATACCACTTCCAGGCCTGTCCACAAAGTTTTCTTCCTCAGCTGAAGGCAGGATACCAGGACCTCACCCACTCTACAAAGTCTGCTTTACCCTTTCTGCACAGCTTTGAGCATTCTCCTTAGTTCACACACCTCCCAACAACTCCCTTCTCCCCTCCAGACACATTTCATCACTCTGACAAAGGGGTTTAGAACTCAGGGTATGAACTGCACTGCAGAACAGCCAGCCCCACTTCATTTTCCCAGTTCCTGACCAGAATGGGATGTGCCCTGAAAAAGAGCTGTGTGGTACATGATTTCACTCTGCCTTCTACTTGCTTTAATGACAGTATCCTACTTACCCCCTGAAGTATGGCACTTCTTTGGGAGGAGAAAAGTGTATGGTCGCTGTTTGTATGTTAGATCAAACAGATAGACCTAAGGAAAGGAGAGAATGAGACAAAAAAAGTCAGTGAAAATTCAACACTCGAGTCACAGAAACAAAACAGGGCTAGATGGGAACATGGTTCCATGTTTGTGTTTTGCTATTCCAAATTTTTTAACTGGGAAACTCGTTCACAGACAGGTACACACAAGGTAAAAAGACTAATGCTTACAACTAGGAGCTTTGTCTTACTCAAGAGGTAAGAAAGCCCTCTCCACACCTACAGAACTGAAAAGATGACCTGACCACAAACCAACCTGCTCAAAAAGCTTCAACTCTACTATGGAATTTTAGCTACTTAATTAACTATTTAATCATGAAGAAATCAAACGTTTATTGACAGAAAAGAGGCCGTACACTAGACCAATTCAACACTCGAGTCACAGAAACAAAACAGGGCTAGATGGGAACATAGTTTCATGTTTGTGTTTTGCTTTTGCAAATTTTTTAACTGGGAAACTCATTCAGACAGGTACACACAGGGTAAAATGACTAATGCTTACAACTAGGAGCTTTGTCTTACTCAAGAGGTAAGAAAGCCCTCTCCACACCTACAGAACTGAAAAGATGACCTGACCACAAACCAACCTGCTCAAAAAGCTTCAACTCTACTATGGAATTTTAGCTACTTAATTAACTATTTAATCATGAAGAAATCAAACGTTTATTGACAGAAAAGAGGCCGTACACTAGACCAAGGCAAAAGCCTTCCCAAGATGAAACCAGGATCTCCTGAGAAAGTTTGAAAGCAGCCCTACAAAGCCCTAATTTAAAACTGAGTGCAGTTCCTGAGTACAGGAACTGACAGCCCAGATCAGAGCAACAATTCACCTAACTCAGCACCTTCTCTTAAAGGGAATGAGGGCAAGTGTGAGAGAAGAGATCTGTAGAGGACAACCACAGAGTAACCTGCCCACAAACCAAGGTCTTGCTTAATCCATGCTGATTAATGCTGTCAGAAGGATTTTCTTATTTCACTGATAGGCTTTACAAAAGATCCATGAATATCATCCAGAGCTTAAAATTAAAGCAATCAATATTCCAGGTGAAGGCCTTGGCTTCTGTAAGTTCCTCATTCACTAGATTCTATTACAGAAGCAGTTTGATGTTTCAAGAATGAGTTATGAAATCTTTCCTAGGTCAGCAAAGGTCAGCTCCAGAACTTTTTTTTTCCCCCCCTTCTTCCAGACAGTGAAATATGAATGGGAAAACCAGAACAGAATGTGGTTCAAGTTTGATCAGTGGTAGCACAACAAATAAATCTCATTTATTCTGGATGAACCAGAAAGCAGTTTAAAATCGATCAGATTTACCCTCAGAGAAGCTGCTCTACCCATTTTCCAGCATGCACAACATCTGATGACCCAACAAACACGTGAAGCTTTCTGGTAAACTTCAGCTGTCATCTCACCTGCTCCCCTCCCATGTTGACTAAGAGCTCAGTGCCATCAGGACTGAAGGTGACATATGTGGCCACCAGAACCCTCAGCCGGTTGTTGTAGTCCGGGAGCTTCACGGGCAGGTGCCCTGTGGGGAGAAGAGATCCACGTGTATCAGCAGAACCAGTAACTGCTGTCTTTGTCCCACCCCAGCTGCTCCCTTTTACAAGAGCTTGGCAGTGTCAGAAGTGTATGAACCAAAGTGGTTTTCCATTTCCTGCTGCTGTTGACTGAATCTTTCCAACAGCCCTCAAACCATGGAGATGTGCACAGCTGCCTTCTCACAAGCTGTAGGTATCAAATCTGCAAGCCTGTCTCCAGATGAAGAGAAGACTGGATTACAACCAGCTTGCTAACAATGAGGGAGGCAGAACCCAGCAAATAGCAGTTTTAGGGATTCACTATGGATTTGGCTCCTGTGATTGGTGGCTATCTGCAAGCAAATACTTCCATCTTCAACCCTCTAATCAGGTTTCCTTAACAAAACCCTTATCACAACCCAACCAAGGCTCCTAAGCATTCAGCTCACACGCAGGTTCTTCTGCTTCAGACAGCAGATGTGTTGTGTGATCAGTCCAGGGGATCTAAGAAATCCTCTAGTGGGACTCAGCAGCAGCAAGACTGTCAAAACTGGTCTGCTGAACATGCTGGTCTAGGATACAAAAACACCCAAACATCTGGGGGGGAAAGGATAGCACAGAATGAGCACTGGAGAAGAACATCATCTAGACTGGGCAGATACTGCATCAATGATCCTTCATCTGCAGGATGAGGACAAGCCAATTCTGTGCCAAAAAGCTTCTGAACAGCAGCCTTGCTGGGATCAGTTCCAGGAGAAAAAGCCTACAGCACCCAGGTTATCCAATCCTTGACTTTCCAAAAAAAGTGACAAAAAGCCATTTACACTAGAGAAGCAGCAGTGAGGCTGCTCACCACCACACACCACTGCCAAACTGGGGCACGTGGGCAGGCAATGTCAGCAAGAATTCACAGCATGGAAGTGAAATAAACTGCAATTCCATGGGACAGCCCTGTACCAGAGGACTCTTCCAAGCAGGGGTTTTGTGTGATGGGGCAAATCCTGCTTCTTCAGGCATGAACTTACAGTCCCATCAGCCACCCCCAGTACAGACCCCCATACCTGCCACGTAGTATTGTGCTGCACCATCTGGGAGGGGTTTCTGGCGGTCACAGAAGGTGTGCACTCCAGCTGAAGGACTCTGCTTCATGCTTTTTCTAGCCAGAGAGAAGAACAGTCTTAAAAATCACAGTACTCAACTGCTGGGAGCCCGAGTTACACTGACACCTCTTGTTCACACGTGAGGGCAAGGCCTCCTGCCTCCATGGCTGTGCAGCCACAAGCCTGCCTCACAGCACCCCACTGCACTCACACTGATTGAAAAGGCTGCATAAAAAAGATGACAGAAAAGATGATGTGATAGAAAAGACCAGGTAAAACTTCAGAGTGAGGCAGGTGAGTGTCAAAGCACACATAGAAGCAGAGTGGTTTGGGTTGAAGGGACCTTTCAGGGTCATCTGGTCCAACCCCCTGCAGGGACAGGGACATCTGCAGCTAGAGCAGGGTGCTCAGAGCCCCGGCCAACCTCCCCTGGAATGGTTCCAGGGATGGGGCAGTGACCACCTCTCTGGGCAGCCTGGGCCAGGGGCTCAACACCCTCAGCAGCAAACATTTCTTCCTTCTCTCTCATCTAAATCTCCCTCTTTGAGTTTCAAACCATCACCTCCTGTCCTGCCATTGCTCCCTGCTCCCAGCAGAGCCCTGCTCAGGTTTCTGTACCACTCGGGCCCACCCAGCCAATCCAGGAGCTGTTACCTGTGGTTGTGGATCATGCGTATGTCGTAGAGCCGCACAAAGGGCCCGCTTGCCCCTACTGCCAAGTAGTTGTTGTCCTGGGGGTTGACTGTCAGGCACTTGGCCTCCACCAGCTGCCCACAGTACTCTGTCAGGTCTATCAGGACTTCGGAGCGTTTGCTGTTCTCTCGCAGGTCATACTGTCTGCAGAGGGGGGAGAGAGTCAGAGGATCCTGGTCCTGAGAGAGCAGGGGCAGCAGCAAGAGGTCCACGTGCCACAGGGACCAAACCAAAAGCCACTCAAAGAACATTTACACTGCTCTGTAGTGACCCACACTGAACTATGTGGCTTGTGCATGAAGAGAAGGCACTAATGACATCAACCATCATTTGTGCCACGGGTTACTGGATGCCTCTCAGTTCTAGGCAAGCTAGGCCTATCCTAGGTATCAGAATAACCATTAAAACCAGCTTGATAACATGCACAGTTTTATCACAGCATAGGTTCATAGACTATCTCAAGTTGAAAGGGAGTCATAAGGATCATTGAGTCCCACTCCCTGCTCCTCACAGGACTATCTAAAACTAAATGATGTGACCAAAAATGTCGTTCAGGTGCTCCTGGACCTCACCAACAGTAGCTCATCTGAAAGGTGGAACAGACTTCTTGTAGTAATGTTGCTCATTTGAGAGTCTCAGTGACTCTGGAGGGAAGTGTGGTCAGTGTTGTGCCTCCCTGCCACATGACATGGCTGTTCCCTTCTTGGCCTCCCTTTTCAGTGGAGGAAAACGAGGAGCTGAGGAGAGTATTTATCAGAGGAGTCTACATTTCAAGATGAATCCTTCCCATTTCAGGAAAGGGAGAGATCACCTTAAGCTCTTTAGTATAAAGACAGTCTCTCTTCAGATCTGGGCATAAGTACATACTGCAATAGATCTTAATCCAATTAATTTTGGGGCAGACCAACTGGAGTTCTGTACCTTATTAGCCCATCTTCTGCTGCACTCCAGAAGGTGTTAGGCCACATGGGAGCCGTGGCAATCCTCTTCACTCTGTTGGTGTGATCTCCAAACATATGGATGGTCTCCTTGACGGTCAAGTCATGGACGTGCACCTTGGAATCTGCAGCTCCTGTGATGAGGATCCGATCCCCTGAGTGCGGCAAGAACTGTGGGGGACAGATTTGACTTTCAGGCTGAAGAAGTGCTGAGGTTGTTCACAGAGACCTCGCTGAGCTGTGCAGGCAGGGCCCAGAGCAGCTGGTTTTAGGAACCCAGGCTGACCCGTGTTGTTACCTACATTACCCATACATCAGCCTGCACGCTCAAGAGTCACCAGCTACAGCAGCACACAAAATAGTCTCTTCATCACACATCCCACTTTGCTACAACCATTTCCTTTGAACTTACAGAGAGCATGAGATAAGCCTGGGAGCTGCATAAACTAAGTAATGCAGGTACTAGATTTAATACAATTTTTCTCCTAGCATTAGAAAGATTAAATTACCTGAGGTGGAAGGAAATGGCTTGCGGGAAAACATTTTCCAGCAAGGATCTATTCTGCTGCTTCAGTGGCTGATTTTGTTAGCTGTTCTTTCCTTCTCACCACGTACCTTGACAGAAAAGATGTTTGCAGTGTGTCCTGTGTGCATAGAAAGGAGTTTCTTGTGGTGCAGGGGATCCCAGACAATGGTATGCTGGTCATCAGAGCCAGAAGCCAACAAGCTAAAAGAAAGAGGAGAGAAGAATGCATCATGTATTCTTCTGTTCTAAGCTGTGACCAACTTCTGAGAGTGGTTTGACCACAGACAGCCATTAAGTGGATCCAGCTCTAGGAAGCTCAATTCCTCTCTTTCCTCAGCTACATGTTCTCGTTGCTCTCCACACACCCATCCACTCAGCCAGCTCAGGGAGCTAAAGCAGACAAATGACAATGCCACAGGAAACAAAGCAAACAGCTTTCATTGCTTTAGCTCATTGAGCCAGCTCACCACAGCTTCAGATGGCACAGGGGGAAACAATGGGAGCGTTTGGGCAGCACCAAAATGGAGAGTCTCCACCTTCCCTATTAGCCTGGCTGCACTAACTGCTCTCCATCATCCCCAAACCCAAGGCAAGGCCTCATTCCTGGACTCTGGAGGTGCCCAGGCTGGGGCTCACTCAGTGATTCACAGCCTGCTCTTTAAGCACAGGGGGTGGCAGCCGCACTGCACGGTGCTGGTTGCCTTCTACATCATCTGAAGCAGAAGCATTTGATATCTGCAACCATCAGCTGCTTTCACCTTATTTCCCTGTAGCCAGGTCTCTTTCAAGTACGTGAATTTTTCACTGGTAAATCATTCTGAAGAGTACCAGACAGCAGACTTTGGATCTCCTAAGAAGCACGTCAAGAAATACACACCCTTGCTCCCATCCAGGCACTTCTCAGGCACACTTTCCACTTGGTTAAGGGAAATGCTGTTTAGTTTCCCTGTAAAACTGCAGTGAGGTTAATGCTCTTGCTCTCTCCCTTCCATATTTTTCCCCCAGCAGAAGCTTTTGACAGCATGGTGAAGGGGGTGGGGAAATGTCACTACCAGCCAGGCAAATCCTAACAATCCATTATAATCCATAATACCACTTAAGAGACGAGAGGCAGCCTCCAATCTCCCCTTCTTAGTCAGACCATTTCCCTTCTGAACTCAGTAAAGGGGCATTTCTAATAATACCCAGATATATTTAACAAAATAAAGCTGCTTTTGAAGCGTGGCTCTACTACAGTTCAACATTTTGAGCCTGAGCTCCACTTCATGAGGAATGGGAAAAAGGTGCTTGTGATAAGGTGACCTGCATCCTAGTCTTGGGAGAACCTGGGGTTATCAGTTTGTTGATCCCCCAAATCAAGCCACATACTTACTCTCCTTTTTCATTCCATTCTAAACAGTTGACACACCCAGAGTGACCCTAAGGGGGAAAAAAAAAAGGGGGAAGTGAGTATTACACAAACCTCAGACTTGTCAAACAGAGCTGTTCTAAGACAAGGACACAGTGAGCTCCCCACACATAACAACTTGTTCCAACACAAGTAGGTTTTAGTTTTTTATTCCAATCCTGCAAAAAAACCACCCACGTGGCAGATAAGCACCTCTAGAACAGACAGACACTCCATAGTAGCTGGGGTAAAAAAGGCAAAATGAAACAAATAATAACTAAAAAAGCCCCACAGCGTTGAGTGAAATGGGAGGTTAGTCTCAGAGGCTACAGATGAAATCCTGCTGCACCCATGGAAAGGTGACTTTGCTCCAGGAGCCCTTGGCTAGCCTGACAAATTACACATACAGGTTCTCTGGGAATGCAGGGAAAATGCACTTTTGATAACTCTTTTAGAAACACCTTGCTGCTGGGTGACTATCATCCATCTTCATCCAAATTAACTAAGCACCATACCAGGAAAGACAAGGGGAGCATCGAGGAGTGGTTGATAGGGGAGATGCGACTGGAAAGGGGGACAGAAGAATCCTGTCCTCCCCCAAACCAAGATAACCTGAAGATCTTTTTTGAAGCTGATCTTCAAAAGATCTTTTTGAAGACTGCAACACAACCTTCAAGCAACACCTTACACTCCAGCAGTGGAGCTGAGTATCCTGAGCAGTTGACAGTTGCCTTCTTCAGGCACTGCTGCTGGGATTAGCTGACACACACCCGTTACAGACTCTCCTGAGGTGTGTTAGGTAATGCAGAAAGCTCCCACAAGATCTCACTGAGCTATTCCTGGCTCTAATGCAGTTTAGGGAACTAAGTAATCATTATCTATCCCATCCAATTTGGGCACCACAGTAGGAGAAAGACATTGAGGTGCTGGAACTGGTCCAGAAAAAGGGAATGAAGCTGGGGAGGGGTCTGGGGAATGTGGCTTATGAGGAGAGGCTGAGGGACCTGGGGTTGTTTAGTCTGGAGAAGAAAAGGCTCAGGGGAGAACTTCCTGCTCCCTACAACTCCCTGAAAGGAGGCTGGACTGAGGTGGGTGTTGGTCTCTTCTCCCAAATAACCAGTGACAGCATTAGAGGAAATGGGCTCATGTTGCACCAGGGCAGGTTTCGACTGGATCTTAGGAAGAATTTATTTCCTGCCAGAGTGGTGAGGCCTTGGGCCAGGCTGTGGTGGAGTCCCCACCCCTGGAGGGGTTCAAAACACATGTGGACGTGGCACCTGGGGACACGGTTTAGTGGCCATGGGAGTGTTGGGTGCCAGTTGGACTTGACGACCTTAGAGCTCGTTTCCAACCTTAATGATTCTATGGCTCTAGGACCCACGAGCCAAACTCTGCTGGCTCCCACACGCCGTCCTTTCTGCAGCAGGCAGCTCAGCTCAGGTTGCTCTCCAGGCAGCACCCCCTTACCTGCAGTTCTGCTTCCAGGCCCAGGCGCCGGATGAAGGGGTCGGTGACGTGGTAGTGGCGCTCGAAGCCCAGCGCTCCCCTCTCCTGCAGGAAGCAAACAAGCACCACACTGACTACAACACACAACACTCCTTTTGGCCCTTTCAGAGAAGATTCAAGACCTTTAAAAACCAAGCAGAGATCTCGCTAGGTATTGGCATAGCCATGGGATCAGGTACCTGTCTTGTAGTAGGGAGGCATCATTTGTGTCATCTCCTAGCGGGCAGTTTGTAGTCCTTGCCCCTGATATCTATTTGCCAGGCTCCAGCTGGGTAGCCAAGACAAGCTCTGAGAGGCCCACACTAAGACAGAGCAAGTGACCTACTTTGGGCCAAAACCAGATACAGAAGAGCTTGGGAATGTCTGGGATCCTCCCTTGGCAAGGGCTTTGGAAGCAGCTGAGGACTAGACTGCTCACAAGTCTGCCGTGATATTCAGTGGGTCTTGAAGCACCACCAAAAAGCACTGGGGAGGATAAATGGACAGCATCCTTTAGAGGTGCCCCATCTCCTCAGGAATGGAGCAGGAGCACGTAGCTGCAGTACCATGGCATAGCCTGTCCTACAGGGAAGGGAACAGCTGCCACAGAACCACGTCAGTACAAATGAAGGTGAAGAAAAGCAGGACAGTTGTTTCCCCGGTGATCTCATGGGGTTTGCAGATGCGTTAGCAGATGGCTTCGATGAAAGAAGGCCAACTGCAGAGGCAGGCATGAAACAAAGGGAACTCAAGTCATATTTTGGATGGAACATCTAATGTCCAAGGAGATTCCCCCCGCCCCAGGACCTGACCCCACCTCAGTCCCATCCCATGCCATGCTATAGTCAGGGGAGGACAACTCAAACCTTCGTTATCACCACCTACAGATGAGAGCACTGATGTCAAAAGCTACACGAGTGGGACCAGGAACATGTCAGCAGGCAGACAGAAGGAACATAACTGACACCCCAGCTCTGCAGACCACTGCTCAGCATGGAACCCCATGCAACAAAAGCCATTTGAAAACAAAACAGAGACAGACAGAAGGGGACTGGAGGAAAACTGGAACACAACGGGCTTTTTTTGCAGTAACTTCCCTCACAAACTTCAAACCCCTTGACGTTATTTTCACAGTTGGCACTCCCAGAGCAGTGCCAGGCCCAGTGCAAGGTGCCACAGTTATAATTGCCTTGCCACTGCAACCTCCACGAGGCTTTCTGAGGTCTGTGCAGCAGGAGATTGCTTTGCCTAGGAGGAACTGTCAGACTTAGCAACCTTCCCAAGGTCACGCGTGGAAGTCTGACAGAGCAAAGAGTGTGAAAAAGTGCCAGGCCAACGCTGTAACCACAGAACCAGCCCCTCCTTGTTGGAGCAGCAAAAGAAATCTTTGCACGTGGATTAAAAGATAAGCTTCTAATACAAAGTTTGGTACCCAACTGCAAAGGGAAGCGAGGATTCAAGTGCCTAGATCCTCATTCTGGCCACCGACAGACCACTTTTTGTGAATGCTGATTACCAGCAAAGCTGCAAATGATTTAAAGCCTCTGAGTCCAAGCAATAATTGCCTATTGTGTTTGCTGTAGTTAGTCCTTTCACGTTAAGGGATAATTCTCAACTGCAGCCATCAGATGACTGCTCAGACCACCACAGAAGTTTTTCCCTACAGAAGTTTTCCCCTACACAAAGGAAGCAACACGAGACTCTTTAAAGCAAAGGAGACACAAAGAGCCCGAGACAGAGATCATTAGCTCCACTACAGTCAGAAAATACCTTTGATGGCAAGTTCACAGGAAGAGAACACATAAAGAAGCAGACAGCAAGCTCCTGAGGGAGGCTAGCTAAGGGTCCTTGATGGTGCCCAAACACAAGGAGCTGTATTTTTCTCTTCAGCGTTGTACTCAAAAGGACCAGAGCTGCTGGTGTCAAACTAGCACGGTGCACTCCTGCCAGGGAGGAGAACTGTATTCCTGTCATGCCATACTTCAGTCCAGCTCTTCATTAAGGATACCCAGAGGTCCTGTGTGTCTGTTCTCTTAAGCTCCTTACACAGCTTATCAATAGGTAAGCAGCAGAGATGGTTTCACAAGTAAAGGCAGAGAGGTGAGTACTGGAGTGGCTGGGACACCAACGGCTGCACTGCCAGCCAGTGAGACCTGGCCAGGCTGCAGGGCTGGGTGGGGAGGGACCTCATGAGCTCCAACCAGGGCAAGGGCAGGGTCCTGCCCCCGGGGAGGAATAACCCCCTGCACCAGGACAGATCAGGGGTGACCTGCTGGGAAGCAGCTCTGTGGAGGATCTGGGAGTGCTGAGGGACAAGTTGCCCAGGAGTCAGGAACAGGCTCTCGTGGCCGAGAAGGCCAATGGTCTCCTGGGGTGCATTTAGAAGAGTGTGGCTGACAGGTTGAGGGAAGTTCTCCTCCTCCTCCACTCTGCCCCACTGAGGCCATCTCTGAAGTACGAGGTCCAGCTCTGAGTTCAAGACAAACAAGGAAATACTGGGAGAGTCCATGGGAGGCTCTGGAGATGCTGAGGGGCTGGAGCATCTCTGTGCCAGGACAGGCTGAGAGCCCTGGGGCTGTTCAGATCTATTCCAGATTAATTCCCCAGCCCTAAAGA
>NW_008609360.1:0-3668 GCF_000691845.1 Merops nubicus
GGCCCGACCGGTGGTTTTGTCGCGCTGCTGGGGCGGCGGGCAGCGACCCTGCGGCACTGCCTCTGAGTGACCGCGGGTGGCCGGTGCTGTGTAATACATGGAATGTCTGGGCTGGAGGGGACCTGCAAAGGGCATCCAGTCCAACCCCCTGCCACAAGCAGGGACATCCCCAACTAGATCAGGCTGCTCAGAGCCTCATCCAGCCTCATCTTGAATGTCCCCAGGGATGGGGCCTCCACCACCTCTCTGGGCAACCTGTTCCAGTGATCTGTCACCTTCATATTGAAGAACTTTTTCCTAACATCTAACCCAAATCTGCCCTTTTCTACCTTAAAGCCATTCCCCCTCATCCTGTCACTCCAAACCCTTGGGAACAGTCCCTCCCCTGCTTTCTTGCAGGCCCCTCTCAGGCACTGGCAGGTCACTATAAGGTCCCCCCAGAGCCTCCTCTTCTCCAGGCTGAGCAGCCCCAACTCCCTCAGCCTGTCCCCACAGCAGAGCTGCTCCTACATACACCTATATACTCCTACAATACGCCACCTCCTTTGCACTGGAGTAGTTACTTGGCTTCAAAAACATCTGAGCTGCACCTCATTAAGCAGTGTTCCACCTTTGTCTCGTAGCTGGAGAATTACACCTTTTTGTTGGTTGCTTTTCTTCATTTCCCCTTGAAAAGCTGGAGGCTGCAGGTGTGTGGTGGGAGCCTCTGCCTCTGCTTTGCATTTGGTGCTTTGGCACTGGGCGATGCTGAAATGCAGCAGGATTGGAGCAGTGGGGACTGCAAGAGCAAAGAGGTTCCTGGCATGGGGTGTTTTCTGGCACTGACTGGGAATTTGTAATAATAGTTGCTTAGAGGGTGTTTCAGTCCGAGCAGGGAGTCGCCAGCTCTGTTGTCGTGCTCTTTGCAGGAATTTTGGTGTTCTAGTGCAGTGACAACACCCCATAGCTGGGCTATTGGTGACTTCACTGCTGGAGGTAGACATTGAGGAGCAGTGAGTCCCTTTCTTATTGCAGAACATGTGATTGTGTTAGTATGAGACCTGCAGATGACCCAAAGCCTTGTTTCTGCTAAAACCACCACACAGGGTAGTCGTACAACAGTCTGAGGTAAATTCCTGATGGGAGCAGGTTGCTCCTGTCACGACAGGGCAGGTGGACATAGATGTCAAACAGAGACATGGCTTCTGTGCTCCTCAGATGAAGAGGCAGTTCATTGCTTTGCCTCTGTCCTTGTTTCTGTCAAGTTGTCCATCAAGATATGTACATAGTTGGTTTATTTTTAACAGTGAAGACCTGTGTGGCCAAGTCCTAGTGTGGCACTGGAATTCATTTTGTTTTAGCTACAGGTAATGTTATCTCTGTACCTCAGTTTTTCCTTGTGTTTTTTTGTTTTGTTTGTTTGTTTGGTTGGGTTTTTTTTTGGCTTGTTTGTTTGTTTTAAATACAAACTTTAACTTGTAAGCCCAAACTGAACAGTTCTGGTGCAGTCAAAGATTCCTGCTCTGTGAACAGCCTCTTAGCTGAGGACCTGATGTGCTTTCCCCTGCTGGGATTCAGAGAATGATAGAATCATTAAGCTTGGAAAAGATCTTGAAGATCATCCAGTCCAACCACCAACTCAACACCACCATGACCACTAAACCATGTTCCCAAGTGCCACGTCCATACGTTTTTTGACCCCTCCAGGGCTGGGGACTCCAGCACCTCCCTGGGCAGCCTGGGCCAATGCTGAACCACTCAGTCAAGAAATCCTTCCTAATATCCAGTCTAAACCTTCCCTGGCAGAGCTTCATCCCATTGCCTCTCATCCTATTGTTTGTTCCTTGGGAGAACAACAACTCCCACCTCCAGCCTCCTCTCAGGGAGCTGTAGAGAGCCAGCAGGTCTCCCCTCAGCCCCCTCTCTCCAGATTAACCCCCCCCAGGTCCCTCAGCCTCCCCTCACCAGCCATGTTCCCCAGACCCCTCCCCAGCTCCGTTGCCCTTCTCTGGACCCGCTCCAGCCCCTCAAGGTCTTTCTGATCCTGTGGCACCCAGACCTGACCCCAGTGCTCCAGCTGTGGCCTCCCCAATTTCAAGTCCAGGGATTTGTACTTTTGATCCAGGCCAGGATGCTGGTGGCCTTCTTGGCCAGCTGGGCACACACGGGCTCCTGTTAGCTGGCTGTCCACCAGCACCCCCAGGGCCTTTCCTGCAGGGCACGTCTCAGCACCAGCAGGTCCTGGGGTTGGTGGGGGTGCTCGGTGCCTGGCAGGAGTTTGTGCCACAGCCCTCTGGCCAGCATCAGGGCTGAGCCCAGCCTGGGCCACGTGGCCAGGTTTGAGTTTTGCTCAAAGCCCTCTTCAGCCCCAGAGCTTGCAGTGGGCTCGTGGCTCCGTGTGAGTTCTCACTCAGACACCAATTTTTCTTGTTTGTGCTCAAATTCCAAGCTCCAGGCAGCTTAACGGTAGGGCCGTTCGTGCAAAGGTGGATTAAACTCCCTTCACAAGTATTTATTAAATTCACTTTTAATCCGTTTGATCTGAGCTTGCCTCTGCTTGAGCCTGACATAAACAAAGCTATTGCAGTGGCTTTCATGAGTAACAATATTTGATCTTCCAGCATGAGCTAGTGTTCAATTTAATGGTCCAAATCCACCTCAGTCGTGATGTAATGTTTCCTGAGGCCTTCAGCTTGCTTTAGATTATATGTTACTTTCCCCCCCTTCTCCATTAAAAAGGGGCACTCAAAATAAGGTGTAAATCTTGCTATTTAAGTGCATTTTGGCTTGGTAGGGTGGATGTGTTGGTGAAGCTGACTGCAGCTGTCCCACTGCACAAAGGAAAATTGAAGTCCTGCTTTTTGCTACAGACACAAAAAGTTTTGCAGTGAGCAGTTTGATTGTTCTTGTTGGTTTTGTTTTTTTTTTTTTTCTTTCACTCCCTTCTCTCCCCCCCTGGAAAAAAAAGGATTAAAAAGTATAAAACTAGCAGGAGTTGCTCGCAGACAGCTTTGTGTTTGAACTGTCAGATTTTGTGGGGCTGTATTCTACTGAGATTTTGCTATTTGTTTCAGGTACAGAGGATTGTTTTACTATTGTATCAGATTTCTGCTCTAGAGCAGCTGGTTAACCAGGCTGAGGACGAGATGATTGCTGCCCACAGAGGGGAGGAATTCAATAAGCTTTCCCTGTCACTTTGGCCTGGGTGCTTTTTTGTTTTAGAGGTGTAGTCCTCGCCACTCACACTGTCCTGTAGTAGTGCAAGGACAAGGTTTGTGTTGTCTTTTTTAAAAATCTTTTTAGAAAAGAGGTTTGGGAAGATTCTTCTCTCACCCCTCTGGAGTGGAATTTGCAGTTCTGGATGAGTGAGGCACCAAAGAAGAGCTTAATGCTTGAGAAGTGGAGGTGTTGAGAATACTCTCCTGAGCAGTCTTCTGGCACAGACAGTGAGAAGATCTGCTGGGCTGAGTCAGGGCCCTGATGAGCCTCCTTTCAGCTGTTTGATCTTCCAGTCAGACATCAGGTCAGAGAGAAGACAGAGCTTTTAGGACTTTGAACTGAAATGTAACATTTTCTTTCCTTTTTGTTTGGTTTCTGTGTTTGCTGTAAAGACCCCTCCCCACACCAGGAGGATTCCTTGCCTCTGCAGCCCTGCCTTCACACTCTGGAAGGCAGCAGGAATGCGCTTC
>NW_008609360.1:3699-9278 GCF_000691845.1 Merops nubicus
TGGGGAGGTTGAGCTGAAGCAGATTGGCAGTATGAACTTCTCCAAAAATCTGCCAGGAAATCACTGAGAGCCATGGCAATTTCTCCTTTGGGAAGGATGAAAAAGGCTTGATCTAGTTCCTGGTGCTTTTCTCTGGGAAATCCAATCTTACTTAATCTACTCCATTGCCTTTTGTTTCAATCTAATTTTTCTGGAAATGTTCCCAATCAAGGCCAGGGGAACTAGAGACCAATGATTTTTCCATTAACTTTTTCAGCTGAAAGCTGGGATCTGCTAATGCCTGGAATAATGGGACTAGTTATTGGCAACAAATTAAACTCCCATTTTGCTGTGCTACAAATCAACTTTCATTTGTTGGTGCTGGCATTAGACTTTCCTGGTTTTGAAGCCAATCTAGAAGTGGGAGGCTGTGGTAAACGTCTCCTTTTTCACCTTCCTTCTCTGCTTGTACAGTCTTTAATATCATCTTCCCAACATCTTTTCTTGCCTCTGTCTCCCCAGTTCCTATCTGAGGGTCCTGCTGGTTCCCAGTGGCACTTGCAGGCAGCAGTCACAGTTGTTCAGTGGCTTCTGTGAATACTTTAAACTTTTCTTTTTGCTCTTTCACTGTTCACTTACAGAGTATGAGAAGAATCCCACAGCTGCTGTTGTACCACAGGTATGAGTGTCGTTCATAACCTTTAAAAGCTGTGTGTGCACATAATCTGCTCACTCTGCTGGTTCTCTCATCAGTGCAGCAGAGGACGAGAGCTCTAGATCACAGGCCAAAATGTTGTGAGTGGTTTGAGCATCTTCTCTTCTCCCTGGATGCCTGACACATCCTGGTGTCCAGCCTGGGAAGCTGGGAGGAGACAGGGAGAAGCACACAGCTCTCCTGCCACACACTGAGCAGTGAGTGCACCAGCTTCTCTCCTGAGCCTGCTCCAACACCCCCCTCCTGCCCCACACCCTCCTCAGTTATCAAGGATTCAAATCTCGTTCCTCTGATGAAGGTGCATGAGCCTGGAACATGAGCTTGGGGATATATTTAGCTGCACTTTTGGCTAACTGGGTAAGAGAAATCCTGAGAGCCTTGGCTTTTTTTCTTATTTAAATGCTTAATGCACCTTTCCTTGGGGGGAGGAGTGTGTGTGGTAAACACACTTTCAGGCTTTTTTTCACACTGGATATGATTAATTGGATCTGTAGGAGTTAAAAGTCCTTTTCAGGCTGTTTTTTTCACACTGGATATGATTTAATTGGATCTGTAGGAGTTAAAAGTCCTTTCAGGCTGCCTGCAGGATGAAGTGCACTTCAGAGCTTCCGAGCTGAAGCTTGGTAGCCAGTGGCCAGCCTGCTCCTTTGGGAGCTTTGGCTTCCTGATGGAGATGCTCATCATAGAATCATAGAATCATAGGGGTTGGAAGGGACCTGGAAAGATCATCTAGTCCACCCCCCCTGCCAGAGCAGGGTCACCCAGAGTACATCCCACAGGAAGGCGTCCAGGCGGGTTTTGAATGACTCCAGTGCAGGAGACTCCACAACCTCTCTGGGCAGCCTGTTCCAGTGCTCTGGCACCCTCACAGGAAAAACATTTTCCTGATATTCACCTTGAACCTCCTATGCTCCAATTTGCACCCATGACCCCTTGTCCTATCACAGGTCATCACTGAAAAAAGCTTAATTCCATCTTCCTGACACTCACCCCTTACATATTTGTAAACATGGATGAGGTCACCCCTCAGTCTCCTTTTCTCCAGGCTAAAGAGACCCAGCTCCCTCAGCCTTTCCTCACAAGGGAGATGCTCCACTCCCCTAATCATCTTTGTAGCCCTATGCTGGACTCTCTCCAGCAGCTCCCTGTCCTTCCTGTGACCCAACCTGCTCCGTGGCTGATTTCTTTCAGAGGGGACAGGCAGAGCAGCTCCTTGCTGCCCTGGTGTGGGCAAGTGCCTGGCTGTGGTGCATTGACAGCTCCCTGTGGCTCCTGCCTGGGTTTGTCCATGCTCTGGAGAGGAGTCCCAGGCACCACCTGCTGCCTCAGCTCCTGCTCTGAGAGGAGCTGTGCTCCAGAGGCTGGACAAGGTACTGCCACAGCTTGGCTGTGTTTGCAAGCTCCTGTCCTTTCCTTGGGAAAGAAAACCACTAAGAGCCGTGGAGCAGATTCAAAGGCAGTGCTCCCAGCAGGGGGGGGACCCCAGTTCCTTCTCCTCCAGCTCGGGAGGCAACTGCAGTGGCTGCTGTCAGCACAGGGCTCTGTGAAGGGCAGTGAGGTGCAGTGTGGGCTTCCCGTGGGGTAACTCAGCCCTTGGACATCAGAGTGATGGGGAAGGAGGAAGTGCAGGAACACACCCAGGCATGGCCCTTGGACATCAGAGAGATGGGGGAGGAGGAAGTGCAGGAACACACCCAGGCTCGGAATACTGGGAGTGAAGTGCTGCCCACTGTGTTGGTCTGGTTTTCTCAGTTGTCTCTTTGTCTGAGCTCCTGGTCTAATGGATTTGATAAGAGAGTGAGTCATGATTGCCAGCTTCCCTGCCAGGAGGGCTTTATACACATCAAGGAGCCATTTGCTTTGATGCCCTTCATTAACTTGGGATAAGACATTATCTCCCAGGGACCTACTGAACCTTAATGCTTAAGGTGGTGTCAGGTGAGACTGAAGTGTTCTGGAGGAGTTTGTTACTGGTACTGTCAAACTGAAACCTCAACCACTGAAAAGAAAGACAGTTGGGAGTTTTACAGCTGCCCTTGTGTTCCTGCTGCAGGTTTGGTTGTACTTGTAAAGCCATTTTTGTGCTGCCTTCTTCATACAAGGCATAAAGAGAGTAGTATCTATAGGATATCCTGCTATACAGGTGGTACAGCCTAACACACTTTGTTCTATTCAGCTTCTTTGGTAAAACAGAGTAGTTTAAAAAGCCTTTTGGCAGCAGCATGACTTTCCTTTATTTGCTGAATTCCTTAAGTCAAACCTTGCAGTAGATCCTGACAGTAGGGTCAGGTGCACTGCTTGCCAGTTGGTTTGGTTTTGTGCAATTCTTGCTTTTTGTCTTGCTGGAAACCACAGCCCCTGTGCTGAGGACCCTTGTGGCACACAGCACAGTGCTCTGAAAACCTCACCCTTCTTCATTAGGGGGTAGATACTAGAAGAAACTCAGCTTGCTGTGTTACAGTGTCCAAAAGCAAGCAAAACCTCCTCTCTCTGACAGAGATTAATGCTTGAAATGTGTTTTGTGTGTTTGTAAATCTCTGCAGCACATTTAATCTGGTCGGGGAGTTCTAAAATCTTTTTGCATCTCTGCAGAGATTTCATGAGGAGGACTCAGGAGTTGCTCTTGCTGTTAGGTGGATCTCCACGTGAGCCTCCCAGTCCTCAGTGTGCTCCTAACAGGGCTGTCTTAGGCTTCAGTGGGCTGCACAGTCTGAGCAGCAAAACTTTGTCTTGGGTCAAATGAAATCTTTGGCTGTAACAAGAGGGATTGTCAGTATTTTGTGAGGGATAGTTTCACCCCCAGTAGAATGTAGCAGAAATCTTGGCTGCTTCAGGGCTTACCCTGGCTTTGCACAGCTAGGAGAAGCTGAGTGTCAGTATTTCCCACTGCGAGTAAAGCGTCTGGTTCAAAACAGGCTGAGGGTTAGGCAAGAAAAAGGCTTAAAGTGGAGTAAAAGTGGTCAGGGCTGAATCCCAGCAGCAGTTAATGATTAGCCTGTGATACAGATAGTGATACGTGTTCTGCTTGTCAGCACTATCAGAAAGTTTAGGAACTCCAATCTGGCTCAGGCTTGTTGCCTCCTTGGAGTCTTCTGCTCTCCTGGAGTCGGTCGGTGGAAAACCTGCCTCTGGAATAGTAAGTACTCAGCTTTTTTTGAGGGCTGAATCATTTCTGTGTTGGTTTAGCAGCTCTGTGGAGTCCAAGGGTTTGGAAGCAAGATGAAAAAGGCAGTGGTCAAAGCTTCTTCCCAGAGTGCTTTACTGTCACTCATGACTAAAGCAAAATCTGCTTGGTTGCTTTTTGTTCTAGTTATCCATGCCCTGGAGGTAGGCCTGTCAGAAGAGTGTCATGAGGACAAGGCTCTTCCAAAGAGGCAAGTTCCTTCCCAGAGAGTGGCTTGGTTTGGTTGCCCTTTCCCTCCTCTTGAAGTCACAGGAGCTATTCTGCCTTGCTGAGCTGACAAAGAGCAAAGAGGGGATTACAGTTTTGCATTTCTGAGGGTGAAGATGTAGGCATGGACTGGGCTCTCTGTGTTCTGTGGACCAGGGCTATGAATTTGTTCCCTGAACTCTTACAAGCATTTGTGTTACTACGTGGAAGCTATTTATATGTCATGTGTCTCCATCCTTTTGCTTTTAGCTGAGACCAGGGAGCAAGAGCAGGGAAGTGCTGCTGGTCATGTAAACCCTGGTCTTAGCTGTCTGCTGAAACAGAGACCGACTTCCTGGGCTTAATTAGAAACAGTGGTCTAGATTTTGCTGCTAATGACCTGTGTCCTACCTTGCATTTTGCTCAGAAACAGCTTTGGGCTTCTCAAAAGAGGTGTTTTGAACAACTGAAGCACAAAAGGATTTGAATCTTGGGTGGTGGTGGAGCAAGCGTTTGTTCTGAGGGAGGGTCACAGATGGTGATGTGAAATGAAAAGAACAGGCTTTCATTTCCCTCCTGAAGGCAGGGAAAAAAAAGTCAGCCCCACAAAGTGTTAGGGCTTTGGTGGAGAGCCCACCTGCAGGAGGTGACCCTGGCAGGGCAGAGCAGGGGCTGGGTGTCCCAGCGTGTTCCTTGGGAGCTGCCACCAGCAGTGTCTGGCACAGGCTGAAACGTGACGGCCCCAGGGAGGGTGAGTGGTTGAGTGGCCACCCCAAAATGCTGTGTCTGCACCTGGACACCCATGGGAGAAGTAATTGTAGATGGACAACTGCTTAAATAGGAAAAGAAAGGAGTGGTTGTGCCCCTGGCAGTGCCAGTCAGGAGAGCTTTCACCTGTGGTGGAAGCTGATGCCCAGTGAAGATGTTCCTGTGTGCTGAGCATGTGGCAGTACTGGACCTGGAAAATTGTATATGGATTGCTGAAATGCATCCTGTATGTGTAGAATGGTTTCCTAAAACTTCATTAAGGACTTCTGGAGGGTGGTTTTCTTCTTGCCCAGATTCTCAAAATATACCTGAGAGCCAGTTCAGAACTTTGAACTTCAGTACAAATGGTGCCTCTTCTGGGCTACGTCTGGTCCTGATGTTGAGAACAGACAGGGGGGAGGAATGAGATTCTCTGCCACATGTGTGGGGTTGTGTAAGCAGGGAGGGTGTCATCAGCTGAGCCATTCTCTTAAACCTGTCTTTGTTAGCACTGCCCTGCAGTGCCTCAGGCATTGCCCGAGTTCACTGGGGGGATTTCTCTGCTCAAGAAGGGGAGGGTTTTAGTTCAGCTTCAGGGTCTGTGGCTGGGTCCATAAATGATGACGTTGCTTTCCAGAGCACTGAGCAGCTCCTCTCCAGAGCACGGGGCAGCTCCTCTCCAGAGCACTGATCAGCTCCTCTCCAGAGCACAGGGCAGCTCCTCTCCAGCGCAGAGCAGCTCCTCTCCCGAGCACCGGGCAGCTCCTC
>NW_008609360.1:9369-15918 GCF_000691845.1 Merops nubicus
GCAGCTCCTCTCCAGAGCACGGGGCAGCTCCTCTCCAGAGCAGAGCAGCTCTCCAGCGCAGAACAGAGCAGCTCCTCTCCAGAGCACAGGGCAGCTCCTCTCCTCAGCAGAGCAGAGCAGCTCCTCTCCAGAGCAGAGCAGCTCCTCTCCAGAGCACCGGGCAGCTCCTCTCCAGAGCACAGGGCAGCTCCTCTCCAGATCAGAGCAGCTCCTCTCCATCTCTGTGAGAGCTGCCAAGCCCTTGGCATGTGTGGGTCACCAGCCATCGTGCTCAGGTGGTAGCAGGGTGCTGACTGGGTGACCCACTCCAGCTGAGCCTGCCTGAGCAGGGAAGTTGGACTAGATGATCTCAGGTCTCCTAAACCTCAAGGGTTCTGTGACTGAAAACCTCAACTGCCAGTCCTCCTGTGGCCACACGTGGAATGAGGGCGAGTAGGGTGAGATCTGGGAACCTTCTGAATCCCCTGTGTTGATGGACTTTAGCCTCCCTTTTATGAGGCCTGTAATAAACTGATGCCATCCATTTTACTACCTTTGGCATTAGTTTTATCTGCAGGAGACAAAGCTATTTATGATGTTGCTAGATTGCCTCTGTAATCTTGCACCTGTATTAAAGGCCAGGCTCTGCACTTCCAGGGCATGTTGACTCATGATGTCTTTTTGCAGCTGAAGAAACCTTGGCTTGCTTACTTGGGAATTCACCCACTGACTCCTGGTTTAATTTTGTGCCTCCTGAGATTATTTAAGAGTCGTGCAGGGCTGAAGGCTGGAAGGCACCATTTTAAATCCATCTTTAGCCTGGTGTGTCCTTCAGCAAAGCAGGTAGCAATGGTTTATCAAGCATTAACTTGTGAGTAGCACCCTGCCTCACATCCTGACATATCTACAGCTCCTTAGAGACCACATGCTTCTGCTTGTGGTCACCATGAGCAACACAACTCCATGTCCTGTGGCCAGGGACACCCTTTCTGTGCAAGACAGGCGGGCTCCTTTCCATACACACCAGTGGAGGAGGTGGTGTGAACCTGCAGGAATCTGGGTGATGAGCTAGTGAGCGTGGTGGTGAATCTTCTGCACAACAGGTGGGGCTTTCTCATTTTCAGATTCAGGTTTTCCCTTCGTCTGAAAGAAGTCTGTTGTAGGTAGAAGAATGCATGCCAGAAGCTGTTCTTGATTAGGGCATATAAAATAGGAAGAGAAATTCTTTGCTAGGCCTGGGCTTTCTAAGGAAGCAGAAGTTGTTTAAGTTAGAGTTCTAAAGAGTAATTTTTTTAGATTAAAAACTTTTTGAAGGCTGTTGCAGGGCTCAGGACTCAGTCCCACTTGTTCCTCAGCCTGTGGGGAGGCAGCAGGATGTTTCCTGCTCTCTGGCCGTATGGATCCCATCTCCCTGGTGGCCGTTCCTGTACTCAGTTGTGTAATGTCTGTAGAAACGGCCACAGAGGATAAGGAAGTATCTATTTATTCAAGAAGTTACGTAATCTTGGAAAATATGGGTCACATGGCACTTCTTTGCTGTCTCCTCTTGCCTGCTGCTGCCTCGTTCCCCTCCACGGGTCAGCAGGAGGGTCAGGCAGCCCTCAGCAGCTGACAGGTGAGTGCTGAGCCGTTCTCAGTGAGGTTCTTGGGTGGTTTCTGACCTGCAGACTGCACTCAGCTGTTCTGCCATCCCAACAGGACCTGTTAAGCCACTGGGATTTAAGCCACGCTGCTTTATCTCTGCTGAACACAGCGTGGTCCCTGGGGGGAAGAGGAGGCCTTCAGGATTCTCCTCCCCGGGTGCTGGACGCTGGGCATTCTGTGACACCAGTACCTGTGACTGGGTTGTGTTTCATACCCTTGATGATCTGTGGAAGAGAGATGAAGCTGTGATAAGGTGGCCTGCCAGACTGCAGTCCTGGGCTAATTGCTTCAGAAGTCTTTGACGTGCACAGAGAGTGCTGAGAAGGTTCCTCTGTAGAAGCTTCTTAGTAACTGCCTTTGATGGGAACTTGTTGGTACTAGCTCTGACTTCACACTGGTGTTGGCTGTGAGGAGTTTTGGTGCTTTCATAGCACCCTTTGGTCTGGATCTTTTATGAAGGAGTTGTAATGTAGCATCCTCTGCCAGTTCTGGCATCTCTCGTGCCATGGTTCTCTCCAGGTGAGCCTCTGAGCCAGCTTTGCTGTGGTGTCTGCTCTGCTCTGGAGCCGTGGGACTGGCACTCACTCCTCAGGCCACGTGTGTTCTGAGCCACCTCAGCCCTGCTGCTCTCCAGAAACTGCTCTGCTCCTGGGTGCCAGGAAAGGGGGCTGGCTGCCTTGTCTGGCTAGGCAGAAAGGAGAGCCATAGACAGTGCAGATCCAAAGGGGCAGTGGTGGAAGAAAGAGAGAAATGAAAAGGGAGGGGGAAGTTCTGTGTGTGTACAGGCAGAAGCTGTGCTCGTGGTGGGTTGAGCATTGCAAGTTGTTCCTTGTGAGAGCAGACATCACAGGCCCACTGCAGAGTGGCTCTGCTCTGGCTCTGGCACTCGGGGTGGCACTTGCACATCCTTGTTTTCTGTGCCCAGTGAGAAGCTGCCTGGAGGTGGCTCCTGTTCTGCTGGAGCTGGAGCAGTAACATGAAAAAGAAGCAAGTTTTGTGACGCTCAGAGATGAACGGGCAAACCTCAAACTGCTGGAGAGATCCTCATCACCTTTTCATTGGTACCACCTCCATCCCTGTTCAAGCTCACTGGCTGCTGAGGCAGCACCTCACCTTTCTGAGGGATGTTTGACATTGGGTGGCAGTGAAGAAACCAGCTTGTGGTTGGTGTGTCTGTCCCTGGCCTCCTGCTTCTGGCCAGTGGGTGGGTGGCTCTGGGCCAGGCGAGCCAGGCTTTGTTCTCTGAACTGCACTTCTGATCTGCTCAGCTTTTAATAGTCTCTCTGGCTGGGCTTGTCCAAGGAGCCAAGGGTGTAACACGCTCAGATCCTCTGAAAGTGTCCCAGGGAGGACTTCAGGTTAATTTGGTTGAAAGCACTCACCTTTCACAGGACGATAGCAGGTCATTGCTGGTGTAGTAGAACACATCATTTCTGACATCTCTTTCTCCAGCACTGTGTCCTACCCATCTTGTCCTTTGTGTGGGTAAGAGCCACGTGTGCACAGTTCCCCAGCCACCTCAGCCTCCTGACAGCTTCCAGCATGTGGCCATCACCCCAAAATGACACCCTGGAGCCGTGCTGCTGGCACAGAGGTGAGCTCAGGGACTCTGAACCAGAGCAGCTCGAGGCTGTGTTTGCAGCCCTGCTCCCTGCCGTGCTCACAGGAGCTGCCAGATCCCCCACCAGTCCCACTCCTGCTGCCAGGCCCTTCCTGCCACTCTGCATTTTGCTGGGCAAGGACAATGTTGTATTTGCAACGATGCCCAACCCATCCAGTCAGATGTCCCCACTGCTGTGTCCTGAGCCCCAAAGCCTGTTGTGCACCTTCAGAAACATTTAGCACTGTACAGGGGACAGTAAGAAGCAGCTTGTTGCTGCTGTGCTGATTATTATCTCCTGTCCTGCCAGGAGTGGGGCAGCCTGGAGAGCACATGTGGGTGGTGACCCTGAGATTTGGCCCAACAGTTGGAAGCATGGATTGATCTCAGTTCTTCTTTTGAAGGAAGACTTCATGTTCACTAGTCTGTGTGGGAATGAGGGGAGTTTCTACTGATTCCTGTGCTGATGTAGTTCCCCCCTGCACTGCTGACCTAGAATTTGTGAGGAAAAGAGACAACCCAAGGAGCAATGGCATTGGTTCTGTCACCTCTTCCTAAAGTCCAGTGTGGCCCTTGGGGAAGTAACCTTACCTGCTCCACTGAGGCAAGGATGGAGAGGTGGCCCCACAAGCAGAGGAGCCCTCGTAGGACAGGACAGGAGAGTTGGGAGGGAACTACAACAATCCTCTAGTCTTACTGGCAGGTGGTAGCTTGATGGAGTTTGGGACCTCTTGTGAGGGAGCAGAAGCTCACTCCTGGACCTCAACACAAAGCTTTGTGTGTGTTCCAGGTGCTTGACCCTGGGCTGTGTCAGACTTCTCTGGCAGAAAGGAGGTTACAGCCAGGAAAACCCTCAGGCTGCCGTTCTCAGGAGTATCCTCCAGCTGATGCTTTCCCATCTCCTGTAGTTTCAGTGTGGCTGAGAAAAAAGCTTGTCCAGGGAGGAGTGTGTTTGTTGCTCAGCCTGCCCAACACAGGATTATTTTCTCTTTCTGTACACATCTCTTGCCAGCATTTCTCAGCCTTCCTCCCAGTGTTACCAGTCTTCCAGTCTCAGGTGTGCTGCTCTCCAGGATTCTGTTGCCTTTCACTCCATCAGGCCTGTTCATAATGACATGGGCTGACATGATGCTTTGCTTCATGAAGTTCAGTGCATTGTCCTGGACAGAACAGTCTGTCCTTAGTTGTGTTTTGGTGTTTTGTTTTTATTTTATATTTTTTTTTCTTGTTCAAAGATGTGGAGATTTCCTGAGGAGTCTGCAGAAGCTGGAAGATTAGGAGTGACCATCCCCTTCTAGGGAAGCAGATCAAGCAAGGGCTCTAACAGAAGGTGACCAGACAAATTTGCTATGAAAATAAACTCCATCAAAGGATGTGATTGTAGCCATGCTGAGAGGAAGAGCTCTGGCCCCTCCTTGAGTAACGGGGACTGTGCAAAGAGAATGCAGCCAGCTTTGCCTTGGTCGTGTCGTGGAGGGCTGCTTTGGTTCCAAGCAAAGCACAGGACCTTGAGGGCTGAATCGATGCTGATACTTTAGTCACTTCTTTTAATCTTCATTTTAATTAAAAGCTGGTGAATGCCTGTAACTCTGTTGAGCTGCCAAATGAGGTTGTGCAACTCCAGGAAGCCTGTGTGAGCCAGCGTCTCCACTGGAATCCAGAGGCTGAAATTGGAGAACTTTATTTATTTATTTTTTTTCTGATGTCCCTGGGTGCTCTGCCATAGTTAGAGGTGTGTGGAGGATGCAGCCTGTCTCTAGGGGCCAGAGCAGCCCTGTGTGGAGAGGAACAAACCTATTCCCCACGTATGGAATGGGGGAGAGAAGCACGAGGATTTGGGGAGAGTAAAATCAGGGAACGGTGGCAGCCTGGAGCACTGAAGGAGAGAGGTTTGCAGCTCAGATAAGTGTGAGAAAACAGCAGAATGACTTCACTTGGCAGGGCTCACTTGGAATCTTGCAAAGACCCACAGACCCCCCATGAGTTGCCCCAGGCACTGAGGAAGGGGCAGGTAGTCACAGAGTGTGATTATTGGCCCCAGCCTTGTGATCTGGCTGTGCTGCAGAGAACCTGAACTGAACTCTGGCTTAATCCTTCACCCCCAAACCTCCCCGTGGGGGTGGCAGGAGGCTTTGCTCTGCTCTCTCCTGCCTCTAGGGTTTGCCAGGGTCGCCTCCAGATCTTTCCTGTCTCAGCCTGGGCAGACACCAGTGGCCGTGGGCATGGCCCATGGAGGGGCTTTGGTGCATCATGTTCTCTGCTGTCACCTTCAGCATCCTCGACTGTGCTGTAGTGGTCCAGCCTGGGATCCTTGATGGGGGCAGTGGCAGAGGATCAGTTCTCCTGCGTTGCTTTCCCCTCTCCTGAAGAAGGAGCAGCCCTGCAGGTTTCAAAAGCCCGTTCTGCTCGTGGTGCTTGTGAGAGCTGCTGTGGAGCTGGTCTCTGCCTGCTGCCACCTTGGCTGCATCTCCCTTCTGACACCCCTGCTGACTGCTGCCATGGCTGCATGTCTCAGTCTGCCCAGGCATCATCCCTGTTCAAAGCTGAGCACCAGATCTTGTCTGTAACCCTGCTCAGCTCTTTTTTTGCCCATTGTTCTCCACTCCCTGCACTCCACCCTCTGGCATTCTCAAGCTGGACGTCCTCCAGAGCACCTGTCTTCCTTCCAGAGCTTCTGAAACCCCTCTGTATCAACAGTGTACCTGTCTCCCTCCTGCTTACAGGTGGGGAGGGAGACTGTGCCCTCTGTTCCACAGTGTGTTTTTCTGCTTGACTCCACTGATCTGGCTTGAAAGGATTTGCAAGCTTCTCTGGTCATGGACAAAACCCAGGAAATACCAACTAATGCAGCCTGACAACTTAACCCTCAAAAAGTATCAGAGCTCCTCTCCCAAACCATTCCCTTCTCTTTCTTACCTTTTATCCAGACCCCTTCGACTGTGTTGAGCTTCTAGGAAGCCTCAAACTCCTGGTGAAGGCTTTTGGTTGGGACACTAAGGTGGTGACACAGTCCCAGGCCAAGCCACACAGTTTTGCTGTGACTTTGCAAATGTCCCTTAAATTCTTAATCTAGCACCACGAGCTGCTTCTGCAGGAGCTGCACAAGGGAAAGCCAGAGGTGTGCAGGTAAGAGGTGTGCTGGGCTCTGCACAGTCCCTCCTTCTGTGTCTGCCCAAATTCCAGCCTGGGGTTGCTGAAGCTGCTTAGGAGAGCTCCGAGGGGAATTTTGGCATTGGAGGACAGCAGTGTGTTATCTGTAGAACACATTTGATTCCATTTCTGAAGAATGGTCTGTTTGCTCATAGGATCATTAAGGCTGGAAAAGA
>NW_008609361.1:0-2046 GCF_000691845.1 Merops nubicus
CCAGATCAGAAGGCAAAAAGAAGAAAAAAGTCTCATTTGTTACAGCACCACTCAATGGATGTTGACTAGTCATCTCACAGCAGCCTTTGAAAGCCCCAGATACCCAAACTTGATGCATTTTCATGGGTTCCCTCCACACGAGCAGCTCTTCAGATGCACGCTCTCCGTGACTCTGGGCTAGTGTTACCATGGGTGAGAACTCTCACTCAGTGCTCTTAAATACTAGGAAAGGCAAAGGGAAATGCTTCTCTGGAAAGTGAACTGGGGAATAGATTTTTCCCTTTGCTCCAGGTAAGGAGTTCAGACTCGAGCCTGTTGTGTCAGGGAGCTTTGCTGTGGCCAGAATGAAGGTGTTTTCTGTTTGTGATCATGCACAGGGCTGACAGTGACATTTTTGTCATGAAATGTGTCAGAGTGTGAATGCTGCAGACAAAGGCACTTTTGGAAAGGGAACAGTGCTTTCAGTGGTTACAGGTAAGCAGCAACTTGTCCTGGAAACTGGGTTTGCTTAATTTTTGTCTTGCTCTTATTTGATTTGAGGGTAACCATTTTGGGAACGTCAATTTTGGGACACCTGCATTTCTCCACATGCCCCTTGGACTTGGTTCTCCCACCTGTCCCTTTGCCTTGTGCTCCTGTGTGGTCCGTTACAGTGTCTAAGCTTCTTTATCTGCCTGCTCCCTTTTATCCCTTCACCTTCAGCATAGGTGGATGTGTGTGCCATAGAAAACTGAGACTCCAGATGCCTTGGGCAACCTGGAACGTACTGAAGCCGTTCTAGTGGACCTTTGGCTCATTCTCAGGAGTGCTTGATGTTTTGAAATCTCTCTAAGCTCCATCCAATATGCACCATTGGATTGTTTATCTCTCACCGTGGCAGAAGCTTCCCCCATCAACAGAGCAACAGAAGGGACAGCTTGGAGCCATTGTGAGGCCAACAGGAGGAGGAGGAGGTTTTGGGGTGCCCCTTGACTCTGGTCCCAGCCATGGCCTCATACCACATAGGCAGACTGTCAACCTCTGATTGTGACCTGGGGGCTCTCTGCCTCATGTCACCCTTCTGCTGCCTCTCTTAACCTTGGCATGGCTAGGCAATGGCCTAGGGAGAGCTGCTGCTTCAAAAATGGCTTGCAGGGCTTCTTATTATGAAAGGAAATGTTGTGAGATTATCTCACCAGCTTCAGCAAGCTGATCTTTGGCTCAGGGACCAGACTGTCCATCTAACCCAATGAGTGCATAGCTTTCCTGTTCATCCTTTGTCCAAAGTCCTTAAGCTTGCTCCAGACTGCTGTGTAGATGTAGCCTTTGAGTCCATGTCAGCTTTCAAAAGGGAAGGAGAACAGAGGAGCTACTTTGAGATGCTCCCGTGCTTGAAAGCGTTTCCAGGTGGAAGACTTCTGCTACTTATGGAAACCTGCTCTGGACATGGTGGTCCAGAATGCCAATATTCTGTCGGTGAACAGGAAGAGAAGCATGGTTTAGGACAGACAGACAGACAGATTGACCAACCTGTGCTCAATACATGCATATGACTATGGAAGGCCATGAAGGATACATAAAGGGGATTCAGTTCTGTTCTTTACCTTAGGGTTTTCAGGGAGCTTGGGCAAGGCTCAGATTGTTCAGGGCTAATGTGTCCTGATAGTCATGTGAAAGAGTTGTAGGTGGGTAGATTGTTTTTCTGAGCATAAGCAGAGAAGGAAAAGTTGCAGATCACTGAGATCGTTGCTTTCAGCTTGGATATGTTGTGGAGATTGAGAGTGGAACCTAATGTGGCTGAGCAGAGACGTACCCTATGAAAGCCAAGCAACTGAAATTGTCCACCACTGATCCATCCACTCTGCAGAAACATAGCAGGTTTTCACTTAGGTGTGAGCGTACCTGCTTGCTTGGGCGTGTAGGTGAAGAGGTTGTCAGTACAGCCCCACTAGTGGAGTTCACCAGCTAGGAACTACTTTGTGTTTCTGTAAAGAATCCTGGGGCAGAAATTGGCAGGACTCATTGATAGGGCTTTAACCCAGATTCGAAGGGGGGAGGGGTTAATAG
>NW_008609362.1:0-7521 GCF_000691845.1 Merops nubicus
TAAACTAAGAGTCTTAATCTTCTTTAGCCATGATTTTAACCAGAAATAACAAGAATGTTCGATACATTTTTTCTTTCATGAATATATCTTTTTTTTCATTGTGGGTAATAAACCCCCCAGATCTTCAAGTAATATTTACTGGTTCACCAAATATTTGATCTGCAAACAAAATACTGTGGGAAAGGTGACTGCCCGTTTTAGAATACCTTTTAATATTCATCTTTAAAATACAAATATGATGACAATGCAACATCAGAACATCCTGTTGTGGGTGTTGAGACCTGTGACAGAATGTAAAATAAGAGATACTTGTCTTTCTACAGCACAGAAGACTTTAGATCTTCCATCATCCCATTCTTGAAACATATGAGAACTAAGTCTTGAAAAGTAGTAGGTTACAGCTTTCTAATCCTTGGGGTGGCTTTAAAATAAGTTGTTATGTAAAGGAAAATAAAATCTTTCAAAGAAAAAAAAAATTGCTTTTTGTCCTTATAGCATCATCTATATAATACACCGGGAAGAAAACCAGTTTTAATGTACACCTGCATATACAATGAGATGGAAATACAAATGATGAATTGTAATGACTCCAAAGTACATAATAACCAACACACCCTTTAAAAATAGAAGGAAAGAGCAGAAAATATTGGAAAGACTCAAGAAATCCCACTAGACTGCAAAAACATATGTAGCAGTAGCAGAAGGTCTCTCTGGAATTGTTTTATATAAATATTTTATGTTTAAAATGGTTCCAGTTTTGGATAATGTCCCTATCACCATTAACTAAGCTCCATAAAATACAAAATAACCATTTGTTCTAGTTGACAATAACCTATTATTTTCTCATCTGGTATGTATGGTCCTGAGCTAGTATCTATGTGGCAACTTGGCAGAAAAGGTCTGCCTGCACAGAATTTTAGGCCAAAATCCTATTGATACTAAAGTGGTCAGATACTAATCTGGACCTTCCCAGTACTTTTTTTTTCTTGCTCAGTTCATCACTAACTTGACCACCCGTAAAGCAACTCCAAAAGAAATCATAGCAGGAGAGATGAAGAAGATTTACATAGGGAATTAAATGCTTTCAAACTGTTATAGAATTAAGAATTCAATTTAAAATCCAAAATAAATTTTTTGATTCTTATTTCCACTTGTAACAGATTTTTTTTCTTTTACTTTGAATCATACGTGCGTATTATTCTGATGGGACTGGGTAATTTCCAACCTATGAAAATTTTTGACTTTACATCATAAAGTTTGCAAAATTATTTTACGTTAATCAAAGTACATAGCCCATGTGATCTTTCACATCACAAATGTGGATTAACTGCTTTTTCCAAGTGTGTAAATTATGAAATACAAGCAGAGGAACAGTGCCTCAGTGTTTGAAAACTGTCTAAGCAATCGGTATGGTAGCTGTTGTGGTCTGGGGCTTGGAATGGGGGTGTGACCTTCCAGCAACTGGGAGGACCCCGGGTGGGGGTGAACCATTGTATTCCCTCCCTTTCCGACACACACTCTGATAAGAGGCAGGAAGTGGGTGCTAACTCCACTCCTGCCCTGCAGCTCTGAGGTGGAGGTTGTGCTTCGAGCTGTGGGACCTTGGAACTATTTCTGAGGGTTTTGTATATTTTGTTTATTTTTGTATTTCCCCTAATCTTTGTATATATTTTTTTCTTACTTCCCTTTTTTGTTTTCTGTTCCTTGTTAAACAATATACTTCATTATTTTTCATTTAACTCCCAATCGTTTTTTTTTCAAAGTCTCTCTCTCTCTCCCTGGATGGGGGGAGGAGGTGAGTACATAGTTCTGTTCTGTGTGGGTCCTGCCCTGAACCCCTTTTTACACAGAACCAGAACAGTAGCCTGAGTTGAAACTTCTGTAAAGGGTTTTTGAGATTTCATCCCAAACAGAGCTAGAGAAATCTAGAGATATAATATTTTTATACTTAGGCTTCTTTAATTAATTTACATATTCATTTAACATCCATTCATTTAACTGAACACTGTCTATGTGAAAGTCACATAGGGCAAATTCTCCTCCAGGTTACATGACTTTAAATCTGAGTAACATCATTGAAGTTAATGAACTTAATCACATTACTCCTGTTTTTTTTGTATTTATAAGTCTGTCTGGAATTTGTGTCTTTAACTACATATTTTTAAAGCAGATATGTAATATTTATCTTTTATTAGTTCTGTGGTAATCTGACCTTGGTGCCAAGGAAGGTTATGAAACAGATCATTTTGAATGCCATCCCACGGCACATACACCACAACCAGGTGATCAGGCCCAGTCAGCATGGGTTTATTAAAGGCAGGTTCTGCTTGACTAACCTGATCTCCTTCTATGACAATGTGACCTACTTAGTGGATGAGGTAAAGCCTGTTGTTTATGTGGACCTCCATAAAGCCTCTGACACTGTTTACCAAAACATTTTCCTGGAGAAATTGGTTGCCCTTGCTTTGGATGGGTGTACTCCTCACTGGGTAAAAAACTGTCTGGATGGCCAGGCACAAAAAATTATGGTAAATGAAGTTAAATCTAGTTGGTGGCCGTTCACAAGTTGTGTTCACTAGGACTCAGCACTGGGGCCAGTTCTGTATAATATCTCTATCAATGATGTGAACCAGGGGATCAAGGGCAAGTAAGTTTGCAGATGACACCAAGTTAGGTGGTTGTGTTGTTCTGCTTGAAGGTAGAAAGGCTCTGCAATGGCTTCTGGACAGAATGGATTGATGGGCCAAAGCAAATTTTATAAGACTCAATAAGGCCAAGTGCTGAGTCCTGCACTTGGGTCACAACAATCCCAGGCAACTCTACAGGCTTGGAGAAGAGTGGCTGGAAAGCTGCCCAGAGGAAAAGGACCTAGGGGGCTTGGTTGATAGCTTCCTGAACATGAGCCAGCAGCATGCCCAGGTGATCAAGAAGGTCAAAAACACCCTGGCTTGTATCAGAAATAGTGTGGCCAGCAGGACCAGGGAAGTGATCATCCTCCTGTCACTATCCCTAGAAGTATTTAGAAGACTTGTAGACATGTCATTAGGGACATGTTTTAGTGGTGGACACGGTTGTGCTAGGTTAACATCTGGACTTAATGATCTTAAGTGTCTTTTCCAATCTAAATTGTTCTATGATTCTATTATTATAAACAACAGCAATAACAACAAATAACACACTTTTACAAAAGGAAAACTTAAAATTAGACAACAGGATATTTTTAAATGTACAGACTTTGTAGATATTCAAGAAATAGAAAACACTGTCACTACTTAGATTAAGATTGCACAGGCAGACAACAATGAAGATTCATGAGCAATTCAAAAGCATATAATAAAAACAAATCCCAAAATCCTCCTTGAGGGAAGATATACTCACTCAAAAGACAATAAGGATATATATCCTGTTCTCTCTGCTCACACCAGTAAACTGGAGTATGACAGCAGAACTTACTAAAATAAAGGAACAGAAGAAAAAAGAATACTTTCACTTGTCAAAAAAAAAAAAGATTATTTGTTTTGACATCAAATTAAATTAACACTAGGTGCTGGTTTCTGGTTTTTGCTTGCTAGTTTGTTTTGTTTTGTTTTTAATATAGTTACGATAGACTTAGGAAGTGGCATGGTGTTGATATCATGGCTACTGATTTGTTCAGAGTACCTAATCTATAGGTCTACTTTCACATTTTATTTACCTTTTAATGTCTATCAGGAAACCCACAAATCAAATCTTTATACTTTTGCTTGTGCGCCCACAGATTTCCAGAACATTGTGTCTGAACTGCTATTGAATGCATGTGAAACAGTAGAACCTAACTTCTAACCTTGTAACTAGGCTCTAACACATTAAAACCAAATCATTACAGAGCAAACAGTTTTGTATTTTTAATCACATCTAATATATCATTTCACTCATGAATTATAATTTTACTACTGATTACCAGGAGAAAACAGTTCGGTGATTACTAATTAGCAGTGACGATAACAGATATGATAAAGGTGTGACCCCACAGGTTTTGCAAAAATCTACAGCAAAAAAGTCACATAAACAGATGTGAAGATACCAAAGACTGAAACCATAGTTAGAAAGCACATGGGCCAAATAAGAACAATCTAAGTTTACTGTCATGGTTACAGGGGCTGGGACCAGTTTATCCTTATGTGGGTAGAACCAAAACTGTGTATTCTATACTCTCTATGTCAGTGCTCATGGACTGTTAAGAAAATCATGGGTAGCAGCCGCCCAGGACAGACCTCACACCCCAGGCTATAACAGATAAGGAAAGAGGTTCAAGGTCAGGGGAGATGTTAACACCTTCCCACCCAGCAGGAGGAGTCCTCCCTGTTAATGGCCCATCCATGCCTTGCCCCATGACTCATACAGAACTCCCCCTAGGAGCTATTTCTGTTTAATGGACCATCAAGGACCCACTGCATGACTCATAGACTGATATCAACCCATTGTGAGATGCTCCACCCAGGGGGAGGAGCCAAGTGCTCCCACCTGGATATAAACTGGGGTTCAGTACAGCACAGGGGGCCTTACCCACTGGATTTCCAGAGGACAAGAGCTACCAGATCTTTTCTACGAGACCACCGTTTCATCTGGACTGCTACCACCACCCTAACTACAGAGTATCAGGTTGTATTCTGACTCTGTCTGTGATTTTCCTTTGTATTATTGCTTTTTATTTTTTTTTTTTTTTCTTATTACATTGTATTTCTGACTTGGAGTCTCTCACTGGTTTGTTTTCAAACCATTACAGTTTACCCTTCCTTAACTTCAGATAATAAAGACTATAAAAACAGCTATAATATCCAAAAATTTCTTATTGCTGGTATGTGATGATAGCTACATGCAGTCATACATTGGTGATACAACATCTCATGTCAATTCCACATCAGAAGTGTTCAATTTGTGGGCCTTTTTGTGTGTGTCCAAAAGAACTGCAACATTAATCCGTTCAAGAAAATTTTGGATACTACACTCACTGTTGTAAATATTCTGAGTGAGACAAAATTACAATTTTTACTAATTTTCAAGGGGCAAAGGTTCAGCTGTTATACTGAAGCCAGTAAGGCATACACAAACACACACAGACAAAAAGGAAGCTAAAGAATATAGATGTTCTATAATAAACTTTTATTAGTGTAAGTTTAGAATGAGCACACTATTGGTTAGCAAAATTTAGCACATATTTTTGAGCTCAGATCAAATGAAAACAGTAAAATCTTTCACTGGAGCACTCTGCTTCCACTTAGAAAGTCAAAAGCTCTCACTGCTGAAGCTGGTCATGAAATTGTCAATGAAAAAGTGTTTAAGAACTGAGAGGATTCTAGAATATCAGATCTACCAGCTACCCAGTTTTGTCATGAGGAACTTAAAAAAATCCTCTTTGAGAAATTTCAAGAAAATCTAGTTTTAATTCTAGTTCAAAGGTGAGTCTTTCCAAAAATGTCAAAATTTTTCATAGGACATGAGTTTAAATTACTACTGATGCTACCTGTTTCCATTAGCTCACTACTACTGATGACAAAGGAAGACAGAAAAGTAATCAATAATCTATGTAAATTTCATCTAAGTAGCTTTATAGTACATGTGAATGTCATGATTCAAAGTAAAGCATCTCAAAACATTTCAAGATGGGGAAAGTGATCACAAAAGCAGATGATATGACTCACATTTAACGAGTAGAATTATATCATGAATCTTCATGCATATGAAGTTTCTTTATATACTACATAATAGAATATAATATGTAAAATGTGCAGCTGATACCATAAAACCACTACCTGCTTCTCCTTTAACTCATTCATTAGTGATCTGGCTTGTTAGTTTAAAAATCTTAAGTCTGACAATGCCCAATCATGTTCGGTGTCAAAATTATACATTCAAAAGTAAGGATTATCATTAGTAAGGTGTCAATTCATTTATCTAGACACATCAGTTTTCAAATGCATGACCTACAGTATTGCAAATGTACTTCCTAATTACTGTAAGACAACGTTATACACTGCATGGTGTTAAACCAAGATTAGATGATGAAGAATTTTTGTATTTAAGATCCTTCACCTGACAGAAGAATGGGAAGATTTCCAAACAACATCATAGGGAAATAGGGAGATTCTCCAGAGACTATTCCCTATATTCTCCAGAGACTATTCCCTTTATTCTCCAGAGAATACTTGTGCCACAGAGTTCTTGTGAGAAGCTGGGCAAGTCGCTATAGTTACATTATAACATTCAGTCTGTGTTTTTTCCTCACTTACTGAATGGCTGATATGGAAACACCATGTTACACAGTGATGGAAGTGCTAGGAGTTAACAGCTACCACTGAGGCAGATTTAAAGCTGGGCTTTCGATACAGCAAACAAGCAACCTACAATGCTCAAGGTAATGAGTTATTCAGATACTGCTGAATGTTCAGGGAGAATTTTGAGAATTAGTGGCAAACTGTAAGTCTTGCAGAATCTTAATGTTTAAAATGTATTTATTCACTTGAGAAACCTATTTTTAAAGCAGCAATCTCCAAAACAGCTGACTACACATGCTATTAAATTAGAGTAAATGTGATAAGGAAGTTTCCTGGATCAGGATTTGACTCAAAATATAAGGTACGTAATAAGGTACATGTCTATTCAAACTGTGTTTAATGCTCTTGCTCATACCCCTTGACACTCACAAAGAGATCTCTAAAGTCAAAAAGGCATTCTGAAAAAATCTGCTTTGGGCATATACCCTCCAACATGCTCCTGTCTATGTCCATCTTACTGTCTTTCTAGTTTATCATAAAATAAATGTCAGTTTGATCCAGGAGATCACATTACATACAGAAATAAGAAAGTCTGGAAAATCTATTTGTGTTCCTTTTGATTTTAATCATTGTTTTTGAGGAATAGTTTTGATGTCATTCCCTTTGCAAGCCAGCCAGTTCAGCCATTACAAGAACAGTATTCCAAGTGTGAGTATGAAAAAGGAGTGGTGGCTGGCTGGAATTTTCATTCAGGCTTTTACAGCTTCATTTGAAAGGGTTTAATCTAATCAATATAAGAAATCTAAGAGGCTTCCTGAATCTCTCTGATACGGGGCCAGCTGACACTGACATATCTGCTGGCATCAGATAGATTATGTGAATGCTACTTGGCATTAGCAAGTAAAAGCTTTCAGTATATATGACTCAAAAAAAAAAAAAAAAATCGTGTTTCCCCTACTCTGTCTGTACTCTGTCATTTACAGTAGAGCGTCAGGGTAACAAGCAGGATACATGGCAATGACTTTACTGGGGCTGCACAGGCTTGCAGGTTACAAAGCAGCTGTCACTGTTTTCTCTCAAGATTGTTATGAATTCAAGCTCATGAAGAAACAACCTTATCTTTCATCTTAATAATATTAATATCTAATTTAATATTAACAGCCATGAAGCTTAGAATGAGATACTAATTTCTGGTTTTATTTGAAATTTGTTTGCCTTTTAACATCCCTTAAAAACAATGACGCTAGTAAAGACAAATTGCTCAAAT
>NW_008609362.1:7537-10964 GCF_000691845.1 Merops nubicus
CCATCCATTTCCTGCGGAAGGAAGTTCAGTTCACCAGTTCCTAGCCGATTGTATGCCCTTGTGTTTCAGACTGAAGGAAATAGCCAACATGACAACTTTTTTAGGTTTATGGTCAATTTACAGGCATATTTCTGGTACTTTTAATGAATTAAAGTATAGAAACAAATGTTACTTTAGAACATTCAAACATCATTCACAATGAAGTAAAGTTACCCACAGTGACTCTTAAGATGTTACATCCAAGGACTTAAGCCAGGAAGGATATGAGTATGATCATGTGCCTGTGCATACATAGACAGTGAAGCAATCTTACATGTGCTTGGTTCAGTGATTAAGAAAGTCACAAAAGATGAAATTAAATGAAGTAATGTAAAACATTGCTGACTTGTATAATATAAGATAAACTAAGATGCCACACCTGTAAACCTTTATACATTTTTTTTTCTGTTTTTTTGTTTGTTTTTTTGTAATTTACCTGCATGGATGCTTGCACATAAAATTGTTTTATTTTTATCCTTCATTGATTGAGAAGATTGCTGTTTCTTATAAAATGTTTATATAAATACAGCACAAGGTGATTTAGCATTTGAAAATGTCAAGTCTTCTAAAAATTTTTTCTTGCAGTGTGAGAAATATATAAGCAGTCAGTGCAGCCCTGATCTTCCTGCTCCTTTGATGTCTGAGAAAATAAAACCGATGGATTTACATTAAGTATGCCAAAAGCAAAAATGTTCCAGTATATTTATAAATTAAAGGGCAACCATTTAGATAAATTATGTTCCTCTCAATTTGAAGCACATTAAAGAAAGAAAACCTTAGCTAATTGTATTGAAAACTCTTTTTATCATGAATTTGCAATACCTAAAAAAAAAAAAAAAAAAAGGGATTTCTCTGTCTGGATACTAACACCAGTATTCTTTCTTAATTTCTTTGATAAATAATTTAAATGAAAATCAGGTAGCTCTATAATATTCCATTATTGTCTTATAATATTAAATAATACTGAAGGAAATTCAGCAAAAAAGTCTATTGTCTGTGGAGTTATTGAAAAATTCTATAAGATTGCACTGTAGATGACTGGGAAACATGTTTTGTGATACCAGCTTATGAAGCTGCTGAGAGTTTCAGAAATCTGATTTGAGTTATGAATTATTATCAGTCCTATATCGTTATTCCCACTCCTGAAAGCCCAACAAGAAAAAAGGCAGAATAGGTGATTTTTAACAGCCCACGTTACAACTACTCACCTTAAACTAAGCAATTGTTTGTATAATACTGATGAACCTCCCTAGGAACTCTATTGGCTTTCCCCAGACCAGTTAGAAAAGGTTTAAAAGTCTTTATGAGATAGATAGATATATAGCTATATATATATATATATATGTATATACTACTCTGCAGCACACATGTAATTCTAGAGCAATGCTCATAAAGCATAATGCTCATAAAGGTCATTCTTACACTTACCTTGTATAGGTACTTTGCTAGCATTGTGAACAATTCTGAAAAATGTCAAAATTTCTGATTTATTTTTTTTAAAATACTGAATCTTTCCTTCAATGTTGTTAGAGAAGCTCGGTAAAAGTGACTCGATGTTACTACATAGACTAAATGAATATCACTTGATTATTTTAGTAGTGATTTCTGTCCATTAAAATCAAATGACAGGAAGTAGGTGATATTATACCACAAAAGTATAATTCTTTGAAAATTCTGTCATAAGTATATGTACTTAGACAGGCCTGGACAATAAACCCCATAGTGAGCACTCATGATGGCAAGGAGGAAAGATGGGTGAAGAGGACATGCCAAGACTTAACCTTGTGCTAAATAATAAACTATATGTTATTGCAGTTGTAAAATACAAGACAGAAGTCACCAAAAATTTATGGGGTAGTTAGAACTTCTTTACGCGTATGAGAGACATTTGACATTCCCTAAAGCTCTCTTTTTGAAAAGCAGCTGACAATATTACTCACTTCTAACAGAAGATTCTAACAGAAAATAAAATAAAATAAAATAAAATAGAGTGGGCAAATAATCCCCAGCCTTAAAGCCTTTAGCAGAGAGAAACAAGCCCATGCAGCATTCAGATCAAAGTTTCCAACTAATCCAGTTTCATGGTAACTCTCTCTGGTGATGCCTGCACAGAAATGAGCTTTGTGCTCTCACTGATTGTTATTCACTATTTTCTGCTCAAACTACATCAAGGCCATTCTATCCCTCTCACCTGAATATCAGAAAACAGGCTCCAGAGTTTTATTATCTGAAACCAAAGACTTTTGTAGAGCACCAAGCACTTTAACTGAGGAAATTGTTCTCAGTCTACATCACCATCACAAGTGTTATGTGGTGTACTACACTAGTGGGAGAAAGTTCTGAGGATTTCTGTAGAAAATGAACATTACACTATATTTTAGGGGATTTATACTATAGAGTACACAGCAAAAGCCTAGATAAAAGACATTTCTGTTTCTTTTAGAAAACAAATAAAATGTCTGTATTCTTATACCAATATCCACAAAAGCTTCACTACTGTTGGGCTAGTAATTTGACAATGAAAATCTATACACTTACTAAAACAGTCATAAGAGAGGTTTGATTCTGATTTGAACTGAGTTGTTCTTGGTTAGGTTTTAAGAATTTCTTTTTTTTTTTTTTTTTTTTTTTAATTTTTTCCTTAATAATAATATAATAATAATGTATATAACATTTACAAAGAGTGGCAACATTGAAAATGAGGGTTGATAGTGTTAGTCTAACACAGCTGAGGGATGTTTCATTGTCTGTGATGGTGATGTGGCAGTCATTTGTTTACAAAAATATTCAGTGTCTCAGATTACCTGTCAAATCTTTCAACAGTTTGAAAACAGTTGTGCTATTGGCATCAATAGAAAGGATAATGTGTAGTGATACTAGGAGTGTGACCATCTCCTCCAGGTACTCTGGCTCAAGACCCTCCTGACCAGCCTTTGGAGCCCAACACAGTGCCTTGGGGACCCAGGGTCTCTGCACGGGACTTGGGGATGCTGGTGCTTTTTCTCCTTTGCAGTTTCAATCAGGAATGAAGCTGCATGCCAGAGACACATAGAACGTCCCTTCTCTCCCCCACACCACCCCCATACACACATAAAGGTACCTGCACACAGAGGATACCCAGACACATAGGCACAGATGGGACACTGGCACAGCTGCTCACACAAACTGCCGCAGACAAGGCACTGCTTCAACAGCTGCCATGTACAGGACTCACCTAAACCACAAATGCAGACAGCCAAGTACCTGCACCTCCTTGGGCTAGCAGAGACAGAGGGTCACTAAGGTGGGCACACGCAGGGCATATTCACAAATCTCTTGAGTACCAGAATGGCTCATCTGCTTGCCCTGCATCCCTGCCCACATACCAAGCCCTCTTAAACACCCCACA
>NW_008609362.1:10981-11508 GCF_000691845.1 Merops nubicus
GCTTGATGCTCACTACCAAACACACATCACTCACACAGTCATCCCACAGGCACCCCACACTCGCAAGTCCCCTTGGATTTACAGCCATGGACATTTGAACCCAGCTGGTAACCTGGCCCAGACCCTTGGCTCTCCCTACCTCTGGCTCAAACACCTTCAGGTTTGCTGGAGACTGTGCATACACACAACACGCACATCTGGTTTGGGGAAGATGTAGATGCTCAGCCCCTACCCAGCAGCTGATATCAGGCACATCGGCTGTGACCTCGAACCACCAGTGCTAAAGCCCCTCACACACCTCAATCACACTAGTCAGCACAGTAGCTAATTTTTGTGACACACACTGTTCCACCCTAGTGGCTGAATGTTGAAGACTCCTCACTCACTCTGGCTGCCAACACTATAGAATCATAGAAGCATTAAGACTGGAAAAGACCTTTACGATCATCAAGTCCAGCTCTCAACCCAACACTACCATGACCACTAAACTGAGTCTCAAGGTGCCATGTCTACACATTTTCTGAACA
>NW_008609363.1:0-411 GCF_000691845.1 Merops nubicus
GGGGGCTGGGCTGTGACTGCGAGTCACACGGGGTGAGCTGGGGGCAGTCCTGTCCTGCTCTGCGCAGGGGCCGCCCAGGGGCCGCTCCTCCCCTTCCCGCCCTGCCGCTGCCCCTGCCCCGCGGCCCTGTGGCACAGCTCCAGCCCGTTTCAGCTGCGGTGGCTCGTACACAAACACGGACTGACTTACTCTGCCACCAGAACTGTTCTGGATTTGCAGGACTGTACCTGGAATCAGATTCTGCTCCACACCTTTGAGGTCTTTTTTTTTTTAATATTTATGGAACATGGATGTTGAGAGGCCTTTTAAGCTGGCAGGTTAATTGGAACAGTGCCACAGTTAATGGGCTAAATTTATTCCTGTCACAACAGTGAAGAGGGTCCTGCTGTAAAAGCTTCTGTAGAGGGTCAG
>NW_008609363.1:424-2175 GCF_000691845.1 Merops nubicus
CAGCTCTGGAACTGGGGAAACGTTTTGGCAGGTCAAACTGTGTTCAGTGGGTCCCTATACTGGGATGCTTTTCTACAAAGCGTTGCATTTATCTGGCAAACAAAAGTATGATCCACTTCCTCACCTTTTTCCTTTCCTCCTGAATTTAGCCCCAAAGTGTTTTCAGGTAAAAGTAGCATAGGATAAAGCTTTTAAAAATTACTTCTTTTTTATTTCCGTTTTTATTCTTTAGAAACATATCTTGTAAGTAGCAAATAATTCTTAGTCATGTGTATTCTAGTCAGTCCATATTAGAAGCTTCGTTAATGTAACGTACGTGACATATAGAGTATGTAAATGTCTATGCAGGGTGATGTTTAATACATACGTTTGTTAAAAATAAGTCCCGATTCAGCAAAGCAGTTAAGCTTAATTTTGAGACTTTATTCCTAAGTCACATTCTTTTATATGAGCAAAGTTAAGCTTTTGAACACAAATGCTGATGCTTTACTATATATGCGTCTTTGTTAGTTTTGCTTGAGCTTATTTACTTTTTCCTCAGATTTTCTATTTATTTATTTGTCTAAAACTATGTTCCAGAATACTCCTCCTGTCCCAATTTCAGCGGAAACTGGAAGTGCTAATACTATTATAAATGCAAGTAAGAGAAATGTTAAACAAAACCTAGAAGAGCATTCCAAGTGGTATAAGGATTTCGAAAGCCATTCAAGAGATGCCTGATCTCAGATGAACGCATTAACATCACCTCTGTTGTTGTTGTTGTTTTGGCTGATAGCTGAGCTCATTACACTATATGGAATTGTATCAGCCAGCCTCTGGAAAGGGCTTCTGCAAACAATTTCTTCAAGCTCGTCCATGTGAAAAATGAATAGGTATAGCTATAAGCACTCTTAAATCAGGATGTAATTGTTTGGTCTCTAGCAACGCTGGTGATGTTCTTGCAAAGCAGATATTATTTTGTTGATAAATTTATAAGACATGGATCCATCCTGATTGAATTGAAGAAATCCTTAAAGTTGTTTTAGCCTAAACTGCTTTTTTGAGTGCTGCCTACAAACCCTTAGCCACCATACATGATGGCAATGACCTTTATTTTTGTAAAAGTGGTTTAATCTTCCTTAAGAGATGGAACTCAATTAATTTTTGTGGTGATATTTTTCATGCACTTTTTTTTTTTTAAACGAAAAGGTTAGAAGTTAGTTCAGGTCCATGTTTTCACCTTTCCAGTCTATGCATGTCACAGAGGTGCCCACTTTGTTTCTGTGTGCGTGTGTTTGTATGTGGTTATTTATTACCCCTGAGAAGATAAATGGCCTGAAGTCCACAGCATATGCAGATCCTCCAGATGTCAGTAGGAAGTGCAAGTCCTTATCACCCTAGAAAATTTGGCCACTGGTATTAGATTGAAATACTTAAGAGGTAATACTAGAATAGTTTTTTTATTTCAAAAAGCAAATCCAAACCACATTTTAATCCTGATGCACATATGTGTAAATAGACACATTTTAAACTTGTTTTTTTCCATTTATAGTATGTATTTGATTTAGAGTCCTATATAGAAAATTTTGTACTAAGCCATGTGCTAGCTCTGCTAGAACAACTTTGTCTTTAGTTTCTCATATGACTGTAATATTCCTGGTATTCAGATCCTGTCTGTGTAATGTTCTTTCTATGTATTTGTGCAATATAAAAGCTGTGACTTGATACACAGCTTGAGTCTGGTTGTACATCACTGGTGTGTGTGTGTGTGT
>NW_008609364.1:0-3894 GCF_000691845.1 Merops nubicus
GGGCGGGAGGTGGGCAGGCCGCAGACGTGGGTGCTGCCTGGTACTGGAGTGGGAGTTTGTTGTGAAACGTTGGGAATAGGCAGTGGAACAAAACAGGAAGGGAAAGGAAGTAATTTTAAAAAATAACGAGTTACAAGTGAAAGGGTGTGTGTGAAGCCAAAGTAAAAACTTGAGTGCAATGCTGTCTTTTCCCAAAGAGTATCTGTAGGATCCCGTTTCCTTGGATTCGGCACAAACAAACAAAAACATTTGGAGTAGAGACCATCCTTGGTGTGCTTGCTGCCCCTGCTCCTTCTCTAGGAGTGCTGTGCATACTGCCTGCTTGTGTTACTCCCTTTTTGTATGTTCTTTTCATATGTCTGTGGGTGGACACCTGAAATGTAGTCGATGACCTGCTGCCTGCCTCCGCACTTGGTTTCCACAGAAACCTGTTTAGAACTTGCAGTGGTTGGGGATTTCTGCTGATTTAAGAACCACCAACCACAGGAACGTTGCATTGTCCTTTCAGCTCCTCCAGCGAGGTCTATAATTGTTCAGAGATCAAACACTTGTTGTGGCAAGCCTTGATAATTTGAATAATAAACTAATAAGCATAGTATAAATATCACAGGAGTTTGTTATGTCTGTATCAATTTTTCCCCGTATTCTAGCATTCATCCACAAACCTGTGTAACAGAACCTTATTTTACAGGAAGCCTGCAGGATTTTGGATTGCAGAAAAAGAACCATGTCTTGGATCACAGCTTTAGTTCTGCGCTGGACACATGCTGAAACTTTCCAGTTCGCCACAAGGTTGGAGTAATCCCTACCAGCAAAATTGTTTTCCCTTCCCACATGAAAACAATGCCTCTTGCCTTTGCAGCTACTCTGTAATCTTGGCTCATTTCACCAAGAGCCACCCATAAGATCCAGCTGCTTTTGCTTAGGGCTTGCATGCTTGTTTCAGAGAGTGATGTAATGAACAGAGCGAACCCTAAAAATGCAGCTACAACCTGCCCCTTCCTCCTCAGGGGAGGAGGCTGGGTGCTGACACCCTCCTGCAGCTCTGGGTGAAGCCAGAGTGGGGAGTGCCAGTGTGGATGGCAGTTAGCGAGGTCAATTCTAAGAAGAAGTATTTATAGAATACATTGTAAATTATAAATAACCCTTGAAGCTTCATTTCAATTCTGAGCTATAAGCCTCAAAAGAACAGAAGAAAGCTCTTAAATATCACTTGTGGGTATTTGCCCTGGGTCATAATTCAGCATGTTTGCCTGCTGACACCTTCACTCAGGCCATGCCTGTGTTTCTGTGGGTGCTGTGTGTCTGAAGGCAGGAAATGTTGTGCATTTCCCACTCAGAGCCAAGCCAGCCCTGGAGCTCTCCCAGAACAGCCTTGTGCTGAGGGATCCACAGAGCTTTATTCAAAACTTTCTCACCTCTTCCACATACCTCTCGACAAGGAGCAATTCTTGTGTGTAGTGAGGCTGTGTATAATTATAACCCCAAAAGATTTCTTTCAATGTCTTTTAGCTAAGACACTCTAATTGTGAATATTCATTGAAGGAGTCTGTATTTTCTTTAACACAGAAAACACAAAAGAATTTCTTGAAACACAAGCAATGCGAGTGCAGCACAGCTGGCCCTGTGCTGGTTCTGGCAGTATTTAATGTTGCCCCATTCCAAAAGATTTCAGAATTACCTGTAATCTCTTTCCATCTCCTGGGAGTTTATGGCTGTTTGTATAATTTCATTATTTCAATCACATCTTTGTCAATAAAACCAAAGCAAGGTAAGATAACATTTATTTATTTATTTATTTAACTAGAAGTAGAGAATTTGTTGATTCTAGTGTATATGATTTTACTACCTAAGAATGGAAACTGCAGATTTTAATTAGAACTCTAAATTTTAAAAGGACTATAATTTTTGAGTTGAGTTGAAATAAAAAGTCATGTACATCACAGCCTATAGTCCTGAGCAACTGAAGTTTCCACACCCACATTCTCAGCATTCATTTTATTTAAATATCAGCTTCATTTTCAGGCTTTTTGCAATTTTTATTTCTACAACAACTAAAGCGTGCTCCAAAACTAGTTGTCTTGCAAATCTAACCCTCCAGCTTTTGAGTGGCTAGCTTTTGCTGCCAGGGATCTTCTAAAGCCTCTGCACAGCAAATCCACAAATACAAAATTTTCCTTTTGCCTTTAATTAATCCTCAACTCATCAACCATTCATTGTCAGAAAATGTATCAAAGAAATTGAGTTTATAAATCAAGGGTCACAGTGCAGTAGTAACTGTTTGCTCTTTTGGTGTTAAATTTTGTTTGAATACATGTGGTTATACATGTACAGCCACATGTGAGCTCCTTCTCATTGCCCTCCAGACTATTTCTGAACACAGATTCCATTCATTCTTTCCTCCTGCGATAATTGAGGCACTTTCCTTTGATGCTTTTCTCCTGTCCTAGAAATACTGATTCTTTCCAGCACAGTGGAAATAGGAAAGACCCAAATATAAATGTGGATGAGTCCCTCTTCTAACATCAGGTGACAATATGCCATGATAAATTAAAGGTTTCAACTGGAAATTGCTACTGCTGATTCATCTTGTATTCTGGATTTATTCCTCAGTTAAGGACTTGAAGTAAGGTGTTAGCTTGAGTATGGCCAAATTTATCTGCCTCTGTCCATGCAGTAATCTGCATGTTTCAAAGCAATATTCAGGGTCCTGTGAAGCACTTGGCAGTTGTGCAGTAAGTAATTGTCAGCTTTGGGTAACTTCAATAATTAATGTTATATCTCTACCTTTGAACAGTCTCATTGCAGGTTGTTAGGTAGTGACAATTAGCTGTAAATCTGCAGCAAAATGAACTTATGGGGAAGGGGATCTCCTAAGTGTCAGCTTCAAGAGCTTGAACATTTCACTTAGGATGACTAATATCAGTGCTTGAACATTTCCCATCACCTAAAGTTCTTACTTCAGGTTCTTTTGATGTAAAATCAACATGTTTTTTATCTTGAGAGAGGTGCTCCCAGCAACACATTGGGAAGAGTTTTAAAGAAATGTTTTCTCAGAAGGCTGCCTCTGGAGCCAAAGCTGACTGGTGAAGTTCACATCCCTTCCATCCCTCCTAAATCCTGCTAATAGTGATTCTTAAAAACAGAGCAGCAGGGAAGCTCCCTCAGCTCTGCACCCACTCTGTGCTCATCCTTCTAAACCCAACGCACGCTTGGTTGGAGTCCAAGACTCTCCCACCTCTTCCTCTGGCTTTTCTTTTGAATATAGCAGCAATAAAACACACATCTGAGCATCCTACTTCCACAGTATGTTGTTGTCACATTCTTCACCTTTAAGGGATTCCAACATATGTTTCTCTAAATGTTTTTTCTCTATTTATTCTACAAAGTTCCCAGAATAAACTCAAATTATTGATTCTGACAGTTTTCACTCAGCTTGGGCATTCACTTGGGTGATTCCTCAAGCTTTATGAGAGCAAACTCAGCTTGGAGCAGCTGTCTCCTTTCATTGAAAAAATGATTGGTTTCAGATGTAGGATACTGCAAACCTTGGAGTTTATTTAATATTTAAAAGTCTTACTCTTTAAACTGGAAAAAAACCATGGCACGTCATATGTCATGGGACCTAGCTCCACAAAGGGCATGTTTCTGGGCATTTTCCCCACACATCCTCCTGTTGCTTGGTTTGCTCTTCAGTGTGTCCAAACGGAAAGAAAGTAGAGAGCTAAAAGCCCATTGCAAAAAATACAGAGAATCACAGAATCATTAAGTTTGGAAAAGACCTCTGAGATCATCAAGTCCAACCGTCAACCCAACACTACCATGACCACTAAACCATGTCTCCAAGTGCCATGTCTACACGTTTTTTGAACCCCTCCAGGGATGGTGACTCCA
>NW_008609364.1:3980-8018 GCF_000691845.1 Merops nubicus
AGAAATTCTGCCTAATATCCAATCTAAACCTCCCCTGGCACAGCTTAAACCCGTAGCCTCTTGTCCTATCATTGGTTACCTGGGAGACGAGAGCAACCCCCACCTCACTCCAGCCTCCTTTCAGGTTGCTGTAGAGATCAATAGTCTCCCTTCAGCCTCCTCCTCTTCAGGCTAAACAACCCCAGGTCCCTCAGCCTCTCCTCATAAGACGTTCCCCAGAATTGTATTGGCAGTACAACGGGCTAAGTTAAAGCATCATTTACACTGACCGATTTGACAGCTTCCTTTCAGCCTCAACAAATGTAAGGTTTAATCAAATGCCAGACAGCTGGAACAGCAATGGCACAAACAGCAGCAGGGCTGAAGCCCTGTGGTGCCCTGGTGGAGGGGGCTTTGCTGTGCTCCTCAGGAGCAGTGACCAATACCTGCAAGTAAAACAAGAAAACAATTTCTTAAAAAATAGCCAAAAAGGAGATTTGGGGCCACATTTTGTCTGGAAAGGCCAGAGCAAAGGGAATTACATCAAGGAAAAAAACAAGTGCTCCTAACCCACCATAACCTGGATCTTCACCCTACTTCTCATAGTGGCCTCAGTGCTGTACCTCAAAAGAACTGCTCTCGGGAGGGGAAGAGGATCTGGTTAGGGCACTTCTGGGTAACTTTGGGTTTACACCTTATACCTTGGCAGAGTTATATATTCTATCTATCTGACATCTTTTATAAAAGTTTTTCATATTCCTTGCTAACAAGGTTCCTTCTTTCATTGTGGAATGACAGTCTTAAAATAAAATTTGAGTTCAGTGAGTCAAAAGAGCTTTCTGATAAAGCTGCAAATATCATCAGCTTCTTTTCAGGAGGGTCTAATTTTGCCTTTCTTGTGAGAAGAGTACACTTACATTTGTCTGCGTTGTACCCCTGGGATACAAAAACATACAGAATGATAATAACAAGGGACAAAAGAATTCAGTATAACTCAAATGTTTGTACCTGAACTAAGAAAACTGTAGATGGGAATCACACACAGTCTCTTCCCACATGAATGGCTCTGCGAAGCCTCCTTGGGCCAGGGGGATCTTTGGGGGCCACTCTGGAACCACAGAGCTAAAACAACAAACACACGGAGAGCAGGCGCAAACGGATCTGAACTAAGCAACCCAGAAATGGGGAGGCATCACCAAATGTTTCCCTGCTCACATCCAGATATAGACATTCTCACAGAGTTTTTGGTCCCAATTTGTGAATTTTAATTTGTTGCTAAATTATTTTAATCCTTTAAAAGTCTTTACTGCATCTAAAATGGTTTCCAATCTATATCAAGTTCAGACCACTGGAACAGGTTGCCCAGACAGGTGGTGGAGGCCCCATCTCTGGAGACATTCAAGATCAGGCTGGATGAGGCTCTGAGTAGCTTGGTCTAGTTGGAGATGTCCCTGCTTAGGGGGGGGGGGTTGGACTTGATGACTTTGGAGGTCCCTTCCAGCCCAGATTTTCTATGATTCTATGATTCCAAATATATCTAACTTCTGGTTAACAAAAGCTGTGGTTTGGACTCACAGTTCAAAGACAGCCTGTGCTGTTTAAAAAAGTGAAACTGTCAGAGTTAGCTAATTGTTTTAACTGAAAAATTCTCAGTGCAATATAGGGGCTGAAATACTCAAAATAATTAATGCTTTTCCAGGAGGGGCTAGTTCTGGTTGCAATTTGAGGCCATGGTTTCTGGGCTGCCTTAAGCGTTTTTTCTTCTCCCTCATGGGTTTCTCTCATTTCCTCCACAAACCCCAGTCCCCCGCTCTAGCCCCACAGAGTTGGCCACAGTAAAACACAGGAACAATGGTCTTCAGTAATTCTTCAGCTCTGCCCCAAACCAGAATGTGTTTACGTGAACCAGTGTGAATAAATCATTCCTGAACATCTTCAGCTCATTTTTAACACCCGGAAAAAATTTCTCATGTATAAGTCTTTCCTAACTTGGTCAACCTCATTTTCCTGCTTAAAGTTCCACCTCTCCTACATCCCTGGATTTAGGGATGTGCAGAGCCACCCTGCTGCATCAGCATAACTCCTGCAGCCAGGCAGGAGATGCTGGGACCCACTCATGGGCAGCTGTCGTCTTCCAGCAGAGATGCATCTTCTGCATCTGATCCAGCACCAGAAATCTGATGTTTGTATTTTCCCGTGGTGCAGATCTCCCTCCATCATTTCCACGCCAGCTTGTGTGTTGGATGTGGAGCGCCTCTTCCCTTTCTCCAGCTCATTTTCCCTCTCCACCTCACTTCCCAGGCAGCAACATCATCTCCTCTGGCACCATGACCCTCAGGCATGTTGTGGGAAATGGAATGTTCACCTTCAGTCCAGGAAAGAGGATTTGTCCTCCCCCTCCCATCCTGACCACAGCAGGGACAGTCCTGGGTGACAGAGCCTTACAATTCTCTCTTTGCTATGTTCCCTGTCACTCACCATCAACAGATCCTTCCCTGCTCACAGCCCAAAACTGCACATGACCCCGGGAGTCCCCGTCCCCCCACACCTTCTGTACTACTCAAGCACTGACACAGCATTGAGCCACCTTCAGTGCTGCAAACACTGAGGCTGGCAGATGAACACCCACAGGGAAGCTGCAGCTGTACCTCACCTCTGCAGAGCCAGGGGCTTTGTTTCAACCCAAGATTCCCCACTTAGCTCAACATTTTTCCCATCCAGCCTGCAGCACTGTGCATGAAAAATGTGGTAACAGGGTGGAAGTAAACAAAAGTGTTTGGCTCATGGCAGTGAGATGAGAACTTTGGTTTCACACTTGGAATGTGTGCCATTCGGTACCTGTTAGGGAAGATTGTTACAGACACCCACAGGGCCATAAAGGCAATCACCATAGCTGAGGAAGAGAGGAGACACAGGAGGGAATTAGTGTCAGGTTTATTCAAATTTCTCTTTTAAGACTGTTGATGTGCATTTTCAGGGGTGTTCTCCTTTTTCTTTTGACATTTACAGGGCTGATTTATTTGTTACCCATCAGTACTGTAACCAGTGCTTTAATTTCCAGCCTTCTGCTGCTGTGCATCTAAAACAACCATCCAGAAGTGAAACACTCGTTGCTTATCATCATTTTCTATTCTACAGGATAATCCTTAACTGGAAGACACGTGGCTCCAGCGCTCGGCAGCTCCACGGAGGATCCTGGCGCCGGCTCCATCCCTCCTGCTCACGGTGGGGCTCACGTCCCACTGTCACCGCTCTCCACGCGTCGCGGTCCTCCGGCTCTCGGCAGCTCTCCCAGCCCTGCTCCCATGACCCTTCGCGCAGGAGTTTGTCTGAGTTGCTATGACGACCCTGCCCATTCAGCCGGCAGCTCCCAGCCAAGCGCAGGTTGGTGTCCGTGGGGTGGTTTTTGGAGTGATTGGCAGCAAGAGAGCGTGGGACAAACTCGAGGGTGCTCTGCAAACCGAGCGCTTGGGCTTTCCCCATCGCCTGCTCCCATCGCTGTTCCGGCACCCTGCTCTCCCTGGCGAGGAGCAGCAGAAGGAGCATCCCGCGCCGAGACGCTGCCGTGGGGGAGAGGAAGGACTGGGCACGGCTTGGCTGTGCCAGAGGGGGCCAGCAAAGGGACCCTGGTGTGGGACAGTGCTGTGGGGCGGGGGTCAGTTCAAGGGGTGAACCCCAGGGCATCCTTGGGGTCAGCAGGGTCCGCAGAGCTGCTGCAGAGGTCACACAATGGGATGCGGTGCAGTGGCAGGCAGAGGTGCCAGGGACAGCCCACAGCTCCTTCTCCTCATCCAGGTGTATTTTTCACCTTGCCCATCTTTAAGTTAAGATTCAAGACTGAGAAAAAGTATAATTGTAGCAAAATTGCAGTGCTCTGAAGTTGTGCGAAGAACCAGGGGAAAAAAATGGGCTTCCCACGGGGCCATACAAACTGAAGCCGCGTTTTACCAAAGACCTGACAAAACTCCAAGGTGAGAGCACAGACCAGTGTCTGGAGACTGTAAGAGCTTCACCCCAAGCGCAGCAGCTGTGGCAGAGACGCGTGGAAGCAGCAGCCTC
>NW_008609364.1:8043-14066 GCF_000691845.1 Merops nubicus
GGGAGACGGCCGCCTGGGCGGCTCTGCGGCGCCGGCCTCTCGCTGCCAGCCTCCCTGCGCCCTGGTAGTAGGTGGCTAAAACCCTCCAGGGTGACGCATACCAACCATGTTATCACTTACGCAAACTTGGCATCGCTGTCGTAAATCTGGAAGAGAATTTGGCAAACAAAGGTGGCTCCCATCGGCCTGTGTTACGCTGGGTGCTCCTCCTGGGCTGTGCCTCAGAGGGCATAGTGAGCAGAGAGCAGGGTGAGACGGGGCTGCCCTTGCAGCTGGGATTCTTCCCTGGGGCTTTTCAGTCCTAATCTTCGAGCTAAAGAAGTGATCAGACTCAGTGAGGGGTTAGTGTTGCTCCCATCTGTCAGGGGTGCTGGGGAGACCTCTCCACAGCCGTGAGCTGCTTGGAGGTCACGGCCAGTGCTGGGGTGGGTGCACGCAGCTGTAGCTTGGCTCTTCTGCTGCCCCAGCACGGGGAGGACAGACACGAGCTGGCAGCATGCAGCTTTGTGTCCTGCAAAGCAAATATTCTGGAGAGGCCCCTCTCTAGGGTCTGTGGCACCCAAAGGCGAGGGGGGAACTCAGTGCCTGTGGTGTATCCTGTGTTTGCACTGCAGAAGAACCATCCTCTGCAGCGGGCGGCGACTCTGTAGAACCAACAGACAGATCCTGCCCTCGGCATCCTCCAAGTTAGATCCTTCCAGGTGAGTGCCACGGCCAGGGGACTCCAGCTGGGGTGAGCATCGCTGTCAAATCCTCCTCTGCCATTACTGGCAAGCCCAGCCACGAAACACCTCCCTGAAGGGTTGGCAACGTGGTGCTCTTCACCTTCCCCTCTCTCCTCGAGGCTGGTGGAGGCGGTACCTGCGTTCAACAGCTAAAGGGAGAGCAACCAGCTGAGAACCTGCTCTCCAGCCCCCTCCTCCCACTGCAGCCTGGCAGGAACCTGCCCGGGTCTGAGCTCACTATGCAGCGCCTGGGCAGGTCCCCCAGCCCTGCCCGTGCTCCCCACAGCCCCACGGTAAGGAGCCACGTGGGACACACACGACCCAGCACAGCTATGTGTTGTGGAGGAAGGCTCATCATGGACACTGAAGTACTTTTTTTTTAGCAATGATACCCCCACAAGTAGCTGTTGAATGACCATTTCCCACAGCTACATGGGGAAATAAGGATGAACTCTAACTATATTTTCTTAGTTAGAATTTCTAGCTTTTATTCCCTAGCAAGGACCCAAAGCACCTTCCTTTCCCCTCGATTCCCGAGCTCCATGCTTTCCCCTGTGCCTGGTTTCTTGGCACATACAGCACAGCAGCAAAGGGAGCTCTGCTCTGCCGAGAAGGGAGAGATGCAGCAAAATCACTCAATATGGCTCAGTCCAGCGCATCAGGACAGAAGGGGGAGCCCAGGAGACAAAATCAGAAAGCATCCCACCCCGCCGGGCTCTGGATGTTGGCAGCATTTATAGAAACTGGCTTTTTGTTTCTGTAGCCACCTTTTGGTGTTTATTTATGGCTTATAGGAGACCACTGTCACCTCTGAGCCCGCGCGGGCGTTCCTGCTGTGCTGAACAGCAAGCTGTTCCACCAGCAGTGCCAGAGACCACTGCTGTGCCACACTCCACCATTGTCCTCTCTGTACTGATGGGCCAAAACATCATCTCCTCCCTCCTCTTGCCCCATGCTGATCCTTCCCCTCCAGACCTTTGACACCCTAATGACACCCTCACTGCTGTGCCTGTCATCCCCCGCCTGCTGCTTGCGCTTCTCAACCCAGATCACTTCAGAAGCCACCTCCTCAGTGGCTTGCTTGACTGGTGAGTGCTTCTCCTGCCCTGATGAGTCTGCAGTTTCTTGGTAGATAGAAACGTTGTGAGTCTGACCCCTTTTTACAAGACACCTGAAGGACAGATATTTTTACCAGTAAAGGAACCTGAGCTACGTTACTGCTGGGTGTATGAAATGTCCCAGCTTCTGGTGCACCCCAGGGACACTGGCCAACTCTATGACCTGCTCCTCCTTGTGAATGTTTTCCAACATCCTGAAGTATTTCCTAGCAAAGAATTTTCTAATTTCCTTAAATGACTGCTCCTGCCTTGTGCAGGGCCAGCAGCAGAGCGGCCGTGGGAAGGAGCCCAGCAGGGCTTTGGCTGTAGTGGGAAGGGGCTGCCCTTTCCCTGTTCTCCCTAAGACCTCTGGCAAATGCAGAGATCAATGCCCACCACAGACTCAGCCTGCTGAGATGTGTTTAACCTTTCCTAACAGGCCAGGCTGTGATGCAAGCCTGTTTTCAGATAGTGCTGTTTTGTACTTTAGTATTTTTAGATGCCTTCTGTTTGTTATATCTCTGTTTTACCCTTCCAAAGCCAGACATCAATTACTGACTGTTCTGCCAGTACCTGCTTCAGTAATTTCTCTCTGAGTTATTGCTGACAATCGTTTGTTTTTCTCTCCAGCCCTGAACAATATGCCTGTTGTAAAATACCCCAGGGCTACAGAGCCTCTCTGGCACAAATGGGACAGGAAAGCACAGAAATGTGGATTAAGACACACAGTCTATGCTGTAAATGGGGATCAGTATACTGGAGAATGGCTGGACAACTTGAAACATGGTAAGGGAGACCATTTTGAGAAAAAATACCAATTTAAATGTCTTTACAAAAGTTGCAGGGAGCAGTCAGTGGTGTATATGCTTCTGGAGGATCATTCATTCATTTATAACTCTCTATATATGCCTTTGATATATGTCATGCAAAAATGTACTCAGAAATATTTCGAATAAACTTGAAGAGTGTTTGCATGCACTGAGGGGTGACTACCTGGAATATCTAGATTATAGATGTCTAAAAATCCTCTACAAACAGCAAACTACAGTCAGCTCCACACACTGGGATGTGCCCTGGTTGCACAGGTCCCTGGAACTCTCTCAGCTCCTGGCTTGGCTTCAGGAATACTATTTATTCTAGAGTTGTGGTGGGTGCTGCAGGAGGCAGAGCAGGGGAAGGAGACCCTGCCCGAGCCCTGAGCAGGCAGGACAGGATTGTTTACAAGCAGTAAACTGAGGTTGGGAAAGATTTAAGTGCATTCCACCAAGGCCACACAGGAAGCCCTCGATCAAGATTAATGACACATCCAACTTGGGAAACTAAACTGAATCCCAGACGTAAACTTGCGATGGAGCCCTGAAAACCCTGCTCCTGACAGCCACGATGGTCTCCCCATGATTCCTCTTCTTTGTTAAACAGGGAAAGGCACCCAGCTATGGAAAAGCACCAGAGCTATTTATAGTGGTGACTGGAAGTTTGGGAAGCGGGACGGTTATGGCTCATACAGCATTCCTGACCCTGTGACCAAGGAGTACAGGAAGGTGTACACAGGCTGGTGGAAAAATGACCAAAAATGTGTAAGTGAGATGTCCTGTGCCTGCTGGTGGTGAGGCAGCGTTCCCCAAAACACAGAGAAGAGTTGGGCACACATGTGCTAAAAGATCACTTAAAATACTGATTTCAATTCAGTACTGAAGCTGAACTGAAAAGTTCTAGGGCAACAAATAGGTGGGACAAGACTAGGGAAGCAGTAACAAAAGCTGTGGTGTTTAAGCCCTCTCCATGCCCCCCCCGGCCTCGCTGCTCCTGGCATTACTCACTCTCCATGCCAAATGCTGCAGGGGCTGCACCATAACCCCCGGCTGGCAATGGGGAAGCAGCAGCATGACTCAAGGCAGAAGCCACAGGAAATTTTTTCCTCCAGGCTTGGGCTCTCTTTAAATCTTTATTTGAACCTGCAGAAAGCCCAGGAAGCTTCAGGAGTGAAAATCCATCATTCATAAAAAGTTGGGAAGGAGTTGCCCAGCCTGGGACACATTGGGCTGTAGGAAGCACTGTCAGGGGTAAAAGGCATAAAATCCCTGCACTGAGAGACAGGTCTCGTTTGTGCTGCCTATCCCAAGACAGCTTTATATTCTAGTAAAACTTACTTGTAGCTAAATATTAGTGGCAGTTGTGCCAATAATAACAAACTGAGGTATAAACTTGAGATTTTGTCATGGGAGTAAAATCATTTGCCAAAAAAAGTCCCATAAAACTGGCTCTCATTTCCTTCAGCACCAGAACAGCCACTGAGCCGGGTTGCCAGCAGCCATGTATAAGAGTAATAAGGAAAGTATCAAGAAAGTAATGTCTCAAAATAGAACACTGGCCGCTTTCAGTAGAGAGGCTCTAACCAGCCATCCCTGTGCTGCTCTCCAGGGCTACGGGACGATGTATTACCCCAGCGGGGAGCACTACGAGGGCGAGTGGAGCAGGGGGCTGCGGAGCGGCTGGGGGCGGAGCTACTACCAGGATGGCTCCATCTACGAGGGACAGTGGCTGGAGGACCAGCCCCATGGGCTGGGGATGCTGCGGCTGTGTGAGTACCGGCCACCCTCACCCACCGGGTCTGCCTGCCCCGAGGTCTTTGGTGCCGTGCTGCTCTCCGGAGGCCTTTGCCGTCCGAATTTCTGAGTGCTGCAACACATCTCCGGCTGCAGCCTCGTGCCAGGGTTGCGGGTGCTCCCCTGCGTCGTCCCTCCCCTCCTGGCTTGGGGCTGGAGGCAGCACAGGCTGTGCAAGGGCCGGCGTTGTGCTGCTCAAGCCCCCACCAAGGAGAAGTCATTTTTGCTGTGATTTACATTTAAATCACTGGGATGGTTAGGGTTAGAGATAATATACTGTTGGGTCAGAGAAGAGCAAATCTCTCTTTTCAAGCCGGGCACTTTGCCAGATGTACTTTCTAACTGCTGCATACCGAAGAGGAGTCCAGTTTCCAGCACAGGGAAAAAAAAAAAATAAGAAGAAAGGAGTTTTCTTGTTGAGTTCACTTCATCCCCTCTCTTACTCCGACCCTGGCTCAGGTTGAGTGAACACTAGGGTTTCAGTAGTACACAATCCCTTCCCAGAAATAACACCAAGCACATCATGGATTGGGAATGTTGGGGGCAATCTCAGCATAAAAATAGAAATTTTGATTTGTGTTTTCCTTATGTTGCTTGGAGTTTAATACATTTTTCCCTGAAGCCAAGAATCCCAGTCCTTTGCCATACAGGGATCTGCATTCCAGGAACGTTTGAAGAAATATCAACTCTATATTACTATTCATTATTCTATTTTTTGCTTGAAAGTGCTCTCAAGGCTAGTAATTAGCTAAGCCAAGCAGCTAGGAGGAACTAGCACGACCTTCGCTGCACAGCACATGCCCGACTGTGCTCTCTGTTGGTCTCACTTTGGACCAATGGATCATCCAGATGAAATCAACACCCGCTTCCAGGGGTAACTCCTTCCACTGATCTGCCTTGTTCCCACCAGTCCCCCTCAGCGTTACACTCTGCTGGCCCTGTGGACTGAGCCCAGGCCACGCACCGTTTCAGAGCCCGGCTGCCTCCGGCGCAGCCTGCGGCCGATCGCGAGCTGGATTCCTTTTGGTTAAAATTAGCCAGAGCAATTATTTCATACCCACAAGCCTCATGCATTCGGTTCAGCTGCTGGAAGCGCGCCCGCGTGCCGGCAGCTTGGCGATGGGGAAAGAAAAGGAGTTCTTCAGTGGAGGTCACGATGAGCTGCAGCTCAGGATTAAATTGCTTGTGGTGGCAGCGTGCCCGGCGAGGGTGAGCCTGGCTGGGAGCGTGGCGCCGAGTCGCCACCTCTGCCACTGCCTGTGGCTGGGGGGCCTTTGAACCCCAGCGGGGAGCAGCAGAGGCCCCGGGAAGCTCCGGGAGGAGAGGGTGGGAGCAGCCAGGCACTGCGGTGCAGCCGGGGAGCTCGATGGGTCCCTGTCACAGCCAGGCCTGGTAGTGTTATGGTTCCTGAGTTGTCCGGGGCTGCAGAGCAGAAGCAGAGCTGCTCTCACCCGTGTGCAGGGCGGGCTGGTGCTACAGATAAGCACACCACCAGGTGAAGCTGAAGGAGCCACCCCCTCGGCTCCAACCTGTAAACCTCACCCTGCTTTAAGAGCCTCACAGCCATGCTTCCCGGAAGCATTTTTGGTTTTTCC
>NW_008609364.1:14097-16680 GCF_000691845.1 Merops nubicus
CAGTGCATTCGGGCAGTCCCAGCTCCGGCTGAAGCATCATGCGGGGTGCCCTGGTATTCCAGCCACCTCCTTGCCACAAAAACTGGCAGAGTTCAAAGATCTTTCCACCAAGTAACCTGGTCAGAAATCCCCATGGTTTTTGGATTGTAGGAAAACAGGGCAGCAGACAACCCTCCTAGTGAGAGCAGTGTAGCCTGGATGTATCCCAGCTCCAATATGTCTATGGACATGATGCCCCTTCTCATTGTCCCTGGACAAGGCTGCCCCCTTCCCCCTGAAGCCCTGCTTTCCCTGTTGATGATGGTGGATGGATTCCTGGAGAGCAGCACAGAGCTCAAAAAAACCTCTCCTGACTTGCAGAAAAGTGCCAAGAGATGCAGTACAGCTGGAAAAACATTCTGTAACTGCCTGAACCGTTCAGACACTCACAGCAATTCTTGTCCTGTAATTCATTGAGGAAAAACATAACTACAAGTATTATTTGAAATCAAGATTATTTTGACTGGACAACGATCAGTGCTGCTGTTGCTTGCCCAGACAAGCAAACCTCTTTGAGCCAGAGATCCTGCGTGATTTGTTGCAGTGACAAATCCAAAACTTGTGTCTTATAATTTTTCATGTTGTGAAGGCTGACTCAGCTAATAGTCCTACCCTGGGCTCACTCACTCCACATACCAGCAAAAAATAAGTATCACCAGGAGAGCAAAGCAGGTGAAGACAGTTCTTGTTCCAAGTGGGTAAATGTGGGCTCCTTCCACAGCCTTTGCTCCCTCTGCAGCACAGCCAACAGTGAAAGCAAAACAACACACTGTGCTGCAGCTCCCTCGAAATTATGAAGAGCCAAACAGATGATTTCCTCTTCTGTTTTGCTGTATTGATTAGTTTTGATTGTAGCCCCTTAATGAAATGGTGCAAATTTCATGGTCTGTTCACGTCTTTAATTGCAGCAAGTGAAAACCGGTACGAAGGAGGTTGGAAAGATGGAAAGAAGCATGGCCCAGGGAAATTCTTCTACTTGGATAAGGGACAATTGTTTGAAGGTATCTGGTCAACAGATGTACCAAAATGTGGAATTCTGATTGACTTTGGCAGAAATGAAGCTCCTGCCCCTACTCAATATCCAATCCCCAAGGTAAATGCTTGGACATTTTGGGTTTGCTACTGATGTTTGCCTTCCTCAGCGCGCGGGCCAGCTCTCCAGGTGGCACTTCACTCTTCAAGTGATTACCCCTGTGGGGTTCCCACCTCACTGGGTGTGTGCTCAGTCATTTGGCCAGCACTGTCCTAAATGGTCCCATAGGGACAAACAGCCCATCCAGTCACTGCAGGAGCCTCCTAATCACCTACATCTGAAAAAGTGCACTTCTCATGCACCAAAACTGCTCAGAGACCTGAAGCAGCACAAAGGAAACAGGGACAATAGGGGCAGAGACAATAGTGGGATTTGCGTCAAAACCAAATGATTTCACCAAGGCAAGCTGCTAAAGCTGACTACAGCTTACTGAAACCCCAGCAGCTGCAGTGCTAATACCACCCCAATTCGGGGGATCAGCCGTGTACAGCAGCTCAGTGGGTAGAAGGGTGTGTGTAGCTCCCCACCTGGCCCCGAGGTGGGCAGACAGGCATCTGGGAGCTGACATCCTCTGCTCCCCTTTTCCTTAAGGCTGACCCAGGCTGCAGAGGACGCACTGGTCCCTGTCCCCCTCACAAAGACTCAGGGAGATGCACGATGGGGTGTGCAGACCTGCCGGGTCACCAGCCTAGCAGCGGCCAGGTCCTTGCACATCACTTCAGCACAGGAGCTGGAGGATGGGAGAGCCTGTCACCTGCTCCATGCCCGCTGAGGACAGGGAGCAGGGATCAGGAGGGAACAGACATGGCTCCAAGTGAGCCAAAAGTCTCAGCTGCAATCCCGGTGGTCTCTGTGCTCTGCATGTGAAACACTAAGGCACTGCCTTTCCAAGGGGGGGTTACTGTGGGACACGGGGGAAGCTCCTCTGCTTAGAGCTGAGCAGAACCACACTGGATGACCACAGCTCACTGCTGTGCTCCAGTAACACAGGGAACAGCCTGGCCCCGTGGCAGGTGAATCTGCCTACCTTCCTCCTCTGCTCCACAGACAAAGCTATTGCCAGCATTGCCCGCTGAAGCTCACAGCTCTCAGATCTTCACTTCCCTTAATTTTTCAACTCTGATTTCTGTAGCAAGGGCCCTTCAAGCACAGAGATTTTTGCCGAGCTGGTTAATCCAGTAAGTACACGGCACACCCACAGCAGTGCAGAATAATAAACACCTGACACTCACCAGGGAAAAAACAATCTTTATTTTGCAAAGAGTGAAAGGAGCAGTACTTCTGTAACTAAAAATATTTACCTCACAAGGTTTGTCAAAGGTCACCTGAGAAAAGCCTCAACAACCCAGCCCAGCAGCCTGGGATGAATTGTCATTTCACTAAGGCAGGATGTTCACGCCTGGCTGTTTATTTAACTCCCTGAAGACCAAGTTATGACCCAATTTTCTTCTGCTCTATGAGCAAAAAGAAAGCATCAACTTTCACTGCTGTTATTGTGCTTTCCATCGGAA
>NW_008609364.1:16711-32001 GCF_000691845.1 Merops nubicus
CTCAGAATAGGAAAGAAGTGACAGATAAAAGGGGAAAAATTGACTTCGGATTTTCATAAACCTTTTGTCAAATTGCTGTTGTGAGCACTCGTTAGAGAAAGTAGATGACAAGCAGGCATTAGGAACTGCCACTAAACAGTCAGCTTGTGCCTGGTGAGAAGCTAACGGTAAGGATCTGAGCTTCTGCATGGGAGAAGCATCACTGTGTATCTTCTTTAGCCAGCAAAAGGACCAAACAGTGGGGATGCACAGGACAGAAGATGGCTGAAAACTAAAGAGTGATTGTCACATGCTTTGAAGGAATCCAGTATGTTGATGACAGGGTTGCATCAAGCCAGAATTTGAGCAGAACTGCAGGTGGGGAAGGACACAACATGGTGGACTTGGGATATTTGCTGTTGTAATTACTCACCCACTGAGGCGCGTGCCTGCAGTTACCTTTTCAAAACTACCAGTGAGACCCAACGGGCTACAAATCAAAGTCAGTTTTGTCCAAGAATGCGTTTTGTTAAAGGGGAATCAGCCCACTCCCACTCCATGCAGAGCTATTTCAAGGAGATGAAGTGGTGTTCAATACTCTAATAAAATTAGGAAAGTGTAACCATATTTCTAAAACAGTAATTGAAAGGCTGCAGTAGAAACTGAAGTCCTGATACAGGGGAGATTTCTCTGTTAATGCCCGAGTAATCAAGATCTATAAAAACTTAAGCTTCTCCAATTACACTGCATAACTCATTTGTATTCTTTTTATTTAGATTGAATTAGCTGATCCAGATGGTGTTTTAGCAGAGGCCCAGGCGATGTTTGATGACAGCCAAAATTAATAACCGGATGCTGAAGGAAAAAAAAAAGCTGTGAGATAAGAACATGCTCTTGGGCTCCTTATTCATTCCAGTCTGAAATCCACGCTGGGGTATGTTGTTATGGTTTGCCTCACTCTTCCCTCGAGGCTGCTCATGTGTGTTTCATGCTGCAGGTGGCTCTGCTCAAGGGCCTCCTCCCATTCCCCATTATTATGGAAAGAAAAAAAAAATTAAGATAAAAGAAAAAAAAGAGAAAGCCACAAGCAGCACAACACTGGGACAGGCAGTGACTCTGCCCAGCTCCTCCAACCGATTCCTTCTGTAAAGAAATCACACTCCTGTTGGTTTCAAGGTCTCATGCTGCCTCAGAGAAGCAGCAGGGTTTCTATCATATGCTATAAAATCAAAACCCTAGAAAAGTACAGTCAAATAATTGTACCCTTCCACCCCCCTAAGCTTAACCCAATACACATCTTTGACCCAAGATGGCTTTTGAAGTGATAACAAATCATGTTTCAATTAATATTTCTATTAATACTTGCTCTCTCTGTGCATTTTCTGTAAGGTGAGCCCCAGGAATGCAGAGCACCGGATCTCACCCTGGCTCTGCTCCCTGGCCAGCTCACACACCAGAGCCAGCCCTCACCAGCACTGGTGCAGAAACAAACCATGGGCCAGTGGGGGTTAGTGCACTCAGTTAACACTGTGCTGCTGAGCATCACCCTTTGCTTACAGTTCATTTGGTCCCTTGACTTTTCCTGTTTTCTAGGCTGAAAGAGAAAACACTTTTCTATTTAAGCACTCAGAGAGAATCACACAACATGTTTAGTCCTGAGATTTAAGCAACACTGACAGGAAGAAACACACATCAACTAGTTTATGTTCTTCACACCTGTCAGCATGAACAGGAAATTTTATCTTTGTATTATCCCTGAAATGAGTAACTGAACATATTCAAGAGATCCTCAGCAACACAGTTGGGACTAGCATGATATAGCTGAAGAAAAAAGGGATATAGATAAAATAAGTGTATTTTGGCCTCTACATAACAAATAATCAGCAACAATTGAGTATATTTTATTTCATTGAAGTATTTTATATCTAAATAAGTGATATACAGTAACCAACGTTTAAAATGCTTGAGGTAAATGCATAACACCATTAGTATAAATAAGGGATTAAAAAAAATTTCTAAGTGCACTCTTAATGTTTAGATCCACGTGTTTGCATCTGGTGACTCCCTCTGGCACACAGTTAGGAGGCTGTGCCCGAGGTGCAACTTTCATGACCATTTCCACAGGTGGGCAACGAGAAACATACTCAATATCATGGCTTAAAGTGCAGAAAATAGTCAGAAAAGCAGCTGTAATAACAGCGCCACTAGCTCAGAACCTACTGGCTGGAGAAAGTTAAAAATAAGGTCATCCCACTAGCTTCTAATTCTGTATTTCTTAAACAAAACCAAAGCCCTCACACTTCTGTTATTTTGTCAAAGATTCACAAGATAAAGAGAAATTCAGCTACTTATCTGGGACAGCAAGTGGTTTTGCAAAATAAACAGGGAAAACATTTTCTGGACTTCATTCAAAAATAACATTGTAACTTTTAAATGCACAATTTATGGACAGAAGTGTAACTTGTAAACCTGACAGCATGCTTTCAACTATTTGCTCTGTGTGACTATTGAGTCAGAAGGTTTTCTTCTTTTACTGAGGATTTTAAGTCTTTTTTCCCCCAAGAGAGGACTAGTGTACCAGTAAAGGATGGGAAAATATATTCTGTGCCTGCTACAAAGACTTTGTGTTTTGGAATGCTGCTTCATTAATGCCTTTACTAAGATGATCCTTCCAGTGCTCTGCAAATGAACACCAGTGGGACACCGTAGTCACAATTCTCACCATCAGCAGATTTACATCAGTAACAGATTTGAAGCACAACGTAAGGGCAGACCTAGAGAAAATCCATCTTGGCCTCTGTACGCCGGAAGGACTTGTGAAAACAAAGGGAAAGCTGTTTTCTGCTTGTCAGCCAAGGATATTGCTGGGGAAAAAAAAAAAAAGCCCAGCAGGTTTTTTTTATAGTTATTTTTCAGAATATGAACACACCACGGGTAACCTTGTCAACACTTCCCACTGTGGTGGTGCTGACATGAGAAATGAGTCCCGCCTGCTTCACGAGGCAGCTTGGGCAGTAAACACCCTCTGCCACCCCAACTGGAGCCACATCCCCGTTTGAAAGACGTCGGGATAAGCCGAGACAGAGGCCGGGAGAGCCCACGGCAGGTGCAGCTCCCCTGTACTGGCACCTTCACTCCCATCTCATTCAACACCCCAGGCCTCTAGGCACAGTGTTAGCTACACAGGCACGTCAAGCTTTGTTCCATTAGACCTGAAACCTGTCTCAGTTTGTGTTCAGAAAAACTCAGCTTGTACCCACTAAAGCCCAGAGCTGCTCCACAGAGGAACTGCATTCCAGTAAATTCTGCTTCTAGACATCGCTAGAATTACCGAAGCAGCCCAGGACAACTGCTGCAATTGTTCTCAGACAAACCTCTTATCTCAGGGACCAAATGGCAGTTTTTGCTTAAAGAGGAAATTAAAAAATGGCACAGTAGCTTCGCTGTCACAAACGTGTCTCTGAAAGCAGCAATATTAATTACAAATAACCTACATTCATAAATAAATATACATAGAGAAGAGTTGTCCTCCAGATCCTTCAGAAGGCAAAAACGTGTAACAAGTTACTAAATACAACACTTCAGCAAGAAGAGTTTTTCTAAACAAGGAAGACCAAGGCATAGCTAATTACTTGGGAATCCAATGCAGAGAAAGCACCTTTTGCTCTTTGTATCTGAGGATTTATTAAAAATACATTTTTAATATAAAAGTATAAAACAATTTCTACTTTGGCTTAGAAAAAAAACAGTAGTTCTGATTTTCAAGCAAAAACAATTATCCAGTGATAATTTCCATCTAGTTCCTTCTTTTTAAAAAAGATTCCTAAATGGGAAACAGGCAACTCTATCCCTCCAGAGAGTATGTGCCTGCTCACGAGAGCTTCCAAAGTTATTGCTTTTATTTTCTTCCAAGGAAGAGTGGAGTAGGATCTCATTCCTACTCATGTGGCCATACCACATCGCAGTAAGACTAGTCATGGGTGTTTAGCAAGTTATAAAATGTGTAACTGCCACGAGAAATCCGTGAAGTAATAATTACTTGGCAGCAAACCATCCTGAGGAAAGTGGTGGGAAAGCTTTCGCTGCTACCATCTGTCAGGCCTTCTAGAGAGCAGCGCTAGCACGGAAACCAAGTGCTAATTGCTGCATATCCCAAGTAATTTGTATCATGCCATGCAGTATAGATTAGACAAACAGTATTTTTCTAGTAAATGCCAACATCAAATAAAGTGGGGGGGGAGGGGAAGCTTCTCTATCCATCCCTAACAAATACCCAAATGTACAATGTTATTTGCCATGTTTATACAGCCACAATTCAGCACGGACAAGGAGCAATCTACACAGCACTCACAAGAGGAGGGACACAGTGCCAATGTATCCACCATTCACTCCTTCAGAGAGCCAACATTTTATCAAAGGAACAATTTTTTTTCCCTCTCCAAAGGGCTAGAACAACATTTATCATCTCTCTGAATGGCAATCAACAGTTTGACCAGTTCATCCACACGGGAGCCAACATAACAAGGCAGAAGCAGAATAGTGGGTTTATTTTAAGTACAGGTTTATGCAAAATGAGTAACAGCCGAGGAGATGTTATCACCTCTGTGATCCAGCTGATCCTGGAGCCGTGCGAATTCCGCAAGTTCATTCAGTTCTTGGAATTGCCTGTCTGTTTTATGGCTCACCAGCGACCTGTAGAAGTGGACTGCAAACACAATGAAAACCAATCCAAAGGGAACCATAATAGATGTTGATGCAATGGCTGCTGCCTGTCCTGATGTGATGGCAGAACTGTTGCTCTGGAGAGAATTATCAGTTTTCTTCTTTAAAGGAAGAAACTTCACCCAACACAGTAATACCACCTCTGCAAGAAAGAGCAAAGTGCCAATGACAGTAGAAAAGGCCCACGCGAGCTCGATGTGCCGGTGCATACGCTCATGAGGAGACTCCTTCACCGAGTTGAGGTTATGCACATTGCTAACAGCCTCTATGTTTGGCAGAATGCAGGTACTTATCATGAGGGCAAAAAGGTGAACTGCAACAAGGACAGTAGTGCAGGCACTGAAGGCTATCAAGAGACCTTGGGGGTAGTCATGTTCTGAGTCTAGCTGAACTTCTACCATAGCCACCTGAAAACAAAAGAAGAGAGATGCAGTTACCTACATTACATAATATTTGACTATAAATTATTATAAGTTTCGATCATGTTTCCAGTAGATCATCTGCTCCAAATGAAATAATCTGCATTTAAATTTCCCTTCACGTCATTCTGCACCCTTCTCATTATGTCCAAATTGAGGCCTGAGCCATCAAGCAAAGTCCACTGTTTCCACACTCGCAGCTCTGTTGTAGAGCCAACCACCAGTGCTCACAAAAGCTCTGACCAGCACAACCATCTTGCCACCTCCAGCTCATCCCAGCACAACAGCTAACGTTAAGAGCCCAAGTATGCTGATTACAGAAGGAAACATTTCTTCTTTCCCATGTTATAAATAAGTATCTAAGCAGACTCTAGAACACAGATCCAAAACCTGAAGGTCTCCACAATGTCCAATGGCAGCCCAACATTAGAGGCTGGAGGAAGGACAAACAGTAGTCTCCCAGAAAAGGTAACAGACATCACTGGCCACTCTCCCTCTGGAAGCTGTGCAGCCTGCTCTCTGGATGAGCAGTGCCATCTTGTGAAGATGCTCCCAGGTCCAGTCCTCCACTACTGTACACAGCCATGCCCCTTCATAAGTTTAAATCTCCAAGCATGTCTGTGCTTAGGGAGCAAAAATGAGCAACAAGTAACAGCATTAGGAAACTCATAAATGCAGCTCAGATACTTTTGGTAAAGAAAATGAACTAGAATCCATCTTAACATGGTGGTTTTATGCACATGCACTTGAGTAACATGAATCCCAGCAGCCCTCTTGAAAAATAGTATTTCCTGATAAATTTGCCTGCAGACAGAGCACAGTTCCAAAGAGGGGATAATGTAACAACTTCCCTATGTTTAGTGCCCTTTCACAAAGGACTGTATTAAATAGACATAATATGTTTAAAATGTAGAGAAAATAAAAATTTAACAGCAATCTTAAACAGAAACCCAGGTACAGCTCGTAAGGGAGATGTCATTCATGGAGGCCACCATTCAGCACTGCTCAGATGGATCCACACCAGCCTTTGCTGCACCTTGGTGGTCCACTCTTGACCCTTTGTTGAAATGACTCGACTGGCTCGCCCGGCAGAAGCTACCCTGGTTCAGGAGTGGTGATTTTCTGTGAGCTTAGTGAGCCAAGCTGCTTCTGCAGTGCCTCTGACAAGCAACAAAGCTGGCACAGGCCCATGTAACTCAGGGGGAAGCTGCTGTACCAGAACCTCAGACTCTTGGCAGCACTCAGCTGTGAGCCCAGCTCTTCTGTTATATACCAGTTTGTCCTCAAAAAGATCATGAAACCAGTTCATACAACATGGTGCCTGAAACAAATCAGCTCTTTTAAGTCCCATTAATGCAGGGTTAGCCCATTACCACAATCCATTATTCGTGGTTTGGAGAGTACTCAGTCTATATCATACATTTCAAACCCCCCAGTTCTCATCAAGCTGTTATGAAGAAAATTTCATGAAGTATGGATGCAGGGAGATGTAGAAAATAGGACCCAAAAACAGCTGCAAACCCAGAATTGAAACCTCACTACTGTGCAAGAGCTGAGCCAAGCTATACCTAGTCTGGGATCCCATCTTCTTACAGTCCCAGAACCAGCATGTTCCAAGACACCAGAACTCTTAACCACAAACACACCAAATACTCAGTCAACTGAGGATTTTGCTCGGGCATGTTTCAACAGGCATTCAAGGCCATTTGCCAATATTTTAATCCCTTTATTGAAAGCTTTTATCGTCATAAGCCAATCCCCCAGCTAACTAGCAGTTTCCAAGTGTTACAAGAAACTCCACAAGAAATTCTATTAAAGCATACATAATTATTGCTTGAAGATTTAAAAATACCAGTTCTCAGCTGTGGGAAACTTCACATTAGACAGGATAAACTTCTGGTGGTCAGTCTCTCTTCTGCAGGACTGTTTGTCAGGTCCCAAAGCACTCGTGAGACATTGGACTTCCCCTGGTTTTCACAGGACAATTACAATACCCCACCACTGAAGTATTTTTGATACTTATTTTTGAAGTATTTTCATACTTATCAAAAGTAAAGAGCTTATTAAGATGAAGACTTAATTTTATTTTGAGAACTGATGTCTTTTCTATTTGGCAAATGAGATACATTTTATATTTCCATTAACCAATGTCTCCGTGTAACAATGATATCAAGGATCTGACTTTGAACTTCAGACTCTGAATTCCAACACACCAGCTGTCCTGGAGCTCCTGTCTCCCCATTTCAAGAGAGCATCAAGAAGAAATCTTTTCTTCCTTGCCTTAGCTAAAAAAATTCTAAATAATTATATTATATCTAAATGCACCCATTTCTCATGTGGCTATAATTACACTCATGGCCAAAACAAAATGTTGCAAGAAATGAGCTTAAATTAAGGAGCACCCAGAGACTCAGCTCTGTGCCTAGATAACCACTGACAGACTCCTAGGGACAACAAACTATTAAAAGGAAAGATACAGACCCGGAACCCAAGTTTTCCTGAGTTAAGACAACTTCATTTTAACATTGCTGGGTGTTCCCCTAAGAGAGTGATCCCAGGAGTACCTACAACCATTACACACTGATGGGAGAGCTTAAACCCGAGTCTGAGCTACACAAGCACAGCTTCAGTCTGTGTGGCTAACAAGCACATGAACACAGACCTGCTCTGCACAGGAAGCTTGTTGGGTAGGTAGGCCCCAAATCATCTCTCAGAAGAAGAGTTTTCTACAGGACTGTACCTGTTACTTCTCACAATTCACCCCATAAGCAGGAAGGATATAACTTCCTTCACCTCAAACCACACCATGCAATTACTGTAATTCCAGTGTACTCTCTCTCTAAGAATAATTATGGGTAGCATCAATACCACTTGAAAGGTACCCTAAGTGCTAGACTTCTAACTTCCAAAATGAGCTGGCGGCTGAGCAGCCACCACCCGTTATTCCCAGTTTGGGATGCTAACAAGGTGTGACTAAGGCAGAGCACTGAGGGGAGGACAAGCTCCCAAGGGGGACTCCTAGAAAAGACCAGGGCACTCCACAGCAGGTGCATGTCTGGACCAGTTTCAGCATCTTCTCCCAGCTCAATCAGCTGGTGTGAAAACTCAGCACAGCCCTGATGCTAAACACCAAGGGAGCCTGGTGTTAAGAATGACACTTGAAGTTAAGTTTAAGTCATACTTAGCTATCCTGTCAACAAGCAAAACAACCTCCTCGACCCAAGGGAAGGGTTCCAGCTGCATCAACTGCTGGGCCAGGAAAGATTCTACACCAAAGCGAGTAACAGAAATGCTAAAAGAGATACAGTATCTACCTGCTTTGAGGGAAAGCATTATAATTTAACTGCCTGGGTGACACAGCAGCTGGAAAAATACTTCTATTGCCACTGAAGGGATCACAATTCTATAGGCTCAGACCTCCAAAGGAGGACTGTAAAAAAACCAAAAACATGCTGAAGCAAACTAGCTGGATGGAAACACCTGTAAGCAAAGAGAAAAGGCACTAAGCTGCACTGAAGCAGATGGAGTCTGCACTGGGGCACAGCAGAACGTTCAACTCCAGCTTGACCCATAAGTGAAAAGTCAGTTCATGTTCTGTCTTCTCAAACTGTCAAGAAAACTAATCTGGGAACCCTTTCACTGTAAACTTTCAGAAAACTGCCAACTCTTTCCAACTGCAAGTCTCTGTTCATTACTTCCTGGGCCGAGCTTGAGCCAGGCATCTAGAACAAAAAGCTCCATTTTTCAAGATGAGGCCACTGTGCCTGTTTTCAAACAGTGATGCAAAGCCTCAGAAGTTCCTCTCTCCACTGCTGCTGCTGTGCTTTCAAAACACACAGATCACAGCTGCCCTTGTAGGGTAACACTTGCAAAACCAGGGCCCCAGCGAGCTCATCTGGCATCATCCAAATCCATCCAAAGCCTGATCTTATAGGTACATGCTGATGTTACAGGAGGATTTTTCCAGTGTCCTCTACTAGGTTTCTACACTGCTTTGGAAGACAGGCCCCTCATTTCAATTTTATTTAATGTTTAATGTCCTGAAATGTTATTTTCACATACTTGTATATAATTCTTCCTTGTCATACTAGATCAGAATTGCTTAAGACACTACTGCTTTTAGATGAAAATCAAAATCCTGCATGCTCTGAAGGTTTCTATCCATACAAGAGCACCTGCACAGTGCCTCTGACAAATACTGACTCCACTGCTTCACAAGAAGCAAGCTGCAATACACTAATGAAACAATTTCTCCCAGTAATAACAATTAATATAATGAACTAGTTGCATACAAAGCTGCAAATGAAGCTCATGTTGCTACTGAAATGCAGGGTAAGCAACTGCTCTGTTTTGACACTTGTTCATTTTTATCATAGCAGCAAACTAATTGAAAACAGAAATTAATCACTTGCTTCAAATTTTGGCATTATTCCCCAGTTTTATAAGCTACTAGACAGTATCTTGATTTTACTTAGACTTGTTTTAATTCCAGCATAATGCAAGCTTCAAATGCAATTCCTGTCTTAAGACAGGGGTTTCTGAAAGCAGTATCCAGGGAAATAAAACACGATAGACAATGATCAGAAGACCAAAAGGGAGAACTGTAGGAACAGCCACCCATGTAACAGGTCATGATGACACTCAAGACTTTCAACTCAGGACAAAAGGCTACTGCTCTTGGTTATCATGCAATAGCAACAGCAGTGCCCAGCTTTCTGACACAACCAGAGGCTTACACCTTTTTCAGAATCAGTAACCACTGCTGCAGAGAAAAGGAGATAAAATGCCTTATCTCAAGTGAACCTGTACTATCTATGAGCTATTTATAGAGGACTTCCTCTCTTCAACTTCCTCACAAGGATGGCTTTGAGCTCTGGTGGGCAGGAATGGAACAGGGGCTGGAGCCTGCACCAGCTGCCAGGCTGTCTCCCACTGTACCCAGCCCTGGCCCTAATGCCCAGCCCCGAGTCCCAACAGGGCTCAGCGTGCCGCGGACAGACGGCTCCGAGCCAGAGCCACAGCCCATTCAGACTCCTCACTGCTGATCATCGCACTGGAAAGGTGTGGCCACATCTGAGACACTCCATTTGAGCTAAATACACTGCAACCAGGGGGCTGTGGTCAACACCTACTGATAGCTCCACCACAGGATGGCTGTAGATCTGTCCATTGTACCCATCTGACCAGCCTAAAGCTCCAATCACAAGTGCTCTCCTGTCCTTTGTACCTGACACATTCAGACAAGAATCACAGAGCAAGAAACTAATCTTATTAGAAGTTACTAGGTTTAAATATAGATACTCTCATAATGACCCATTTAATGGAACACTTTTGAGAATGCTGGCTCTTGGTATCATCACTTTCTGACATTGCCTACCACTCGTGCAGTTAGCTGCTGCCTCACAGGTTGTGACAAGCAAAACCCTTTCAGAAAGGACAAGACAATGTCAGCTTCAAACATTAGTCTTACTAAAGACACCAACCACCTCTTAATAAGCACTAGTCTAGAATTATCTGTATACCCTCACAATACTGTTCTCACCTCCTCTTTCTTGGCCAGAGCTACCATCCCTAAATAGGAAATTGATTAAGAGGATGAGACAATTTTTATACAGTCTCAAAAGAAAGCTGTGGCTTTCAGTTGGATGATTACAAAATGGCTACATTTTGTAAGGGTCCACCCACACAGAGAGGGGAGGATGCACATCTTACCTGGAGAAATGTATCTGTGCTGCAACACCTTCACCCTGCTGGACCAACACACACCAAGGCAAAACGGCACATGGTGATCACAGAAATACCTCAATCAACACCTCTCTGCAGAATTGTTTGCTTGCCTTCACTTGTTGCAGCCAGGACAAGACCTCACTACGTCTAGTTAAACACACAGTTACATCTGCAAGTGACTCTTCATAGCACACACTACTACGAGCAGGAAAAAACTCCAGGCACATGAGAAGTGCTTTCTCCAAGTTCAAATCACAAGGTTATTTCAATAACAAATTCCAACTTCCAGCTCATTGGTTGTCGACACGTGCGACCACAGAAGAAGGTCGCTAACGAGACGAGTGCCAAGGCCTCACTGGAGATCAGCACTGCTCTGGCTGCCTCCAGGCTCCCTTCTCCTGCCAGTACTACGAGCTCCCAGAGGCAGAGGCGCAGAGCCAGGCTCTCACAGAGTGTCTGCACCATTCATGAAGAGTTATAAACAACTCATACAGAGACTCTGAATGAGCCGGAATCAGTCACCGGAAATTATAAAAGATAGATCAAAATAATGATCTTACTACTGGTTTTATACAGAAAAGAATGTAAGCATCATTTATGCATTACTCCAGAATCTTGACTCTGTGGATTACTGTAAGTTGCAGAATGGCAAAACATCAGTATTTGCTAAAGCTAACACCAGAACATGAACATGGGATTTAATTTTATTTTGCTACAACACATGAAAAGGCAACACCCATATAATCAGAGTAATTGCATCTTCAGAAGACTATCTATGCTGTGTTACATACAGGAAATCTATTTGATTAAGTACAAGGTCAGATTAGACAGCACAGCAGGTAGAAGAAACAACAGCTCAGCATCACCTTTACAGCCTCCAAATGACAGCAGCCACTCGCAGCTGCTGTTAAGACAGAACATGAGAGCCCCAAGTGCTCCACAGCTGCCTGCCTTGCTCATCTGGAACCTTGAGACAGGGATGCTCAAAGAGGCAACAGAACGTTGCTTTCACTACTGGAATAGAAAAAAACTTTTATGTGGGGCTTGCAGATTCTTCAGAGTGCAGTTCTAACCTGCAAGTGTAATAGCAATATAAAAGTGGTGGCAGAAGCCACGAACCTGTGTCCATAATACTTTCCTGCAGGTTCCACAATGCTGCTGTTTCATGTTATTCCACCAGCAATGTGGTTAAATACAGCCATAACAAATTCTGCAGAAAGACCTTTCTGATGTTTAGAACCACAGAGTGTTTGTCCTTCACTAGACAAGGACACTGTTGTCCAGACTACCTGTACAGCACTGACAGCAGCAGGGCTCCAGTCCTACCTAGCACCACTTCCACATCAACTGTTCTTATTGAAATCAGCTTCATAAATGTTTGCAGTCAGTCTGCTACAAAACATGACCGAAGCTGTCTCCAGAAGACCATGCTGTCTATATTTCAAAGGCAAGAGTTAACAGTTTTTGATGATATTAAACATCTGAAGCATATATATTACTATCTAGACAACAGTCTAGCCAGCTTGAATCATTAGAAGTACTTAAAACTGTGCTGTCCAGTAAATAGCATCCACCAAATCTGAAATATAGCAAAGCCAACCGCAGTGTGTAATTCTCTCCCCTAGTTTAGCCTCAGGTTTTCACAAAAGTGTTGACTGGTTGAAGGAGGTGATGTTTGAATTCCCTGCTTCGATGACTGACATTGGGATTTAACAACTTCCCTACGATCTGTGACTCTGGTATTGTGATGCTGTCATGGCAGTGCACGGTGCAGAATGATGCTACACCAGCTGAACTGTTCAAACAAAAACCACCTCCCAGCAGCCTCTCTACGCTGGAGCTCCCAGTGCTGCTGCTGTAGGTGTGGGTGAGCTAGTGCTTGCAGCAGTGGCTACAACCTGCAAAACATTTCCAGCATCCAGGCAATTAAGAAATTAAAAGAATTAAGAATTTAAGAAGAATTAAGAAGTGGATTAAGAAATAAAAACCAGATAAAGCCAGGCATGGGGGGGAAATCATACATCAATATCTGGGTTATAACACAGAAGTGAGAACTCCTCGATGCCTCCACTGACACATGAAAGGAATCCTTTGTTCTTCCATGGACTACACATACCCTACAATCTCCAAATTCTTTCTTTACCTCTAGCAGTCTGGGGGATTGGTATTACTTTATGGCCCTGTAAATTGGAACGTCTTAAATGCAAGATTATAATCTTCTTAGATTTCCTCCTAGATGTAAGGCACTGGACAACAGTATCCACGGGAACCTGCACAAAGCAGATGCTCAGGTTTACTTCTGGGAGCTTGCAACTATCAGACCTTGCAGCTCTTGCTGAAGCTAACACACAGTAGCAAATCATGATGTGGAGCTCTACAACAAAACCAACTGTAAGCCAGGTTTTTAATCAGTCTCCCCATGGAAGCACAACACTCGGGTCTGAAAGCAGGCTGAGCATTTCCCACTCGACACAACTGAGCTGGGCAATCTCTCAGCTGTGGCACACACCATTTCACCAGGGCGTGGGCAACCAAGCCCGAGGGAATAAACCTTGCAAAATGGCTGCAGTTACACACAAAATGAGCACAAAATAAAATAACGGTTTGAGGGGGATAAACTTAGCTCATACAAAATGATGAGAGTACTGTCTAATTAAACAGCAAGGATCAACGGGCCCGGTGTGGACACCAGCACATTCCACTCCTGGCAGTTCCCATCACTCTGCTGGGTGGTCCTGATGTGTCATTTCATCTCTTTCTTCCTTGTGTCCGTAGGGAAAATGGAGGAACAATGACCCTTAATTGCTGTTGTAAGCTTTAGATCCAAGACCAGATTAAACTCTAGCAGCATTTCGTTCAAACATCAGGTGCCTAAGAGTCTGATGAATTCAGTAAGCAATACAGTGGGGTCCTGCTTTGCAGGGCAGAAGGACAACTTTTAAAAGATAAGCAAAGTTATTCAAATGAAATCAAAATACTTGAAAATTAACTCACTCTTCTGAAAATAGGTTAGGAAGTCTCAGCTAAAGAACTACCTGTCGTAGCAAAATCAGTAAGGCTACAAGCTGATTTCCAGCACGGTCTTGTTAAAGGAAGAAAAAAAAAAAAGTGGAATTTTTTGACAGGGGTAACTTCCGGGAAATTAAAATACAATGAACGTTCCCATGTAACACTCCTGGCAGCTAGAGATTTTGTTACTCGCAGCAAAGTGGCTCTTTCCCGAAACACCCTAAACAGTATAAATTCAAAAGCAGCTGCAGGACACTGAACTCCTAGAGCTCTTCTAAAGAAGCAAGAGGAGTTAAGCAGCCTCACTTCATACGTCCATGGGATTTTGAGAGTCCACGTAGCACATACTTAAAAGAAAAGCCAAGGGAATTTAAGAGCTTAAGTATGAATTTTAATTAATAGTATTTTCATTAATGCAGATGCAACCTCCCTCAGATGAAGGCTTGTAAACCCCAACAACCTACAGGTGTTTTCCATCTTCTCTCTCTGTGTAACAGCCTGACTAAACAAACCACCCCGACAGAGCGCCCCGGCCCAGGAGAACCGGTGTGCAATAAAGAAAACTCATCCGCAGGAGCGGGGAACGAGCCGCCAGCCTGATGCGCGTTCCCCGAGGAGAACCAACTCAAATGTGCCGCTGCACTCACAGAGCTGCCTGTCAGTCAAAGGAACAGCAGTCCCCCACCACCCCGAAGAGTTGTAGGCTGTTTTTAGCCATTGAAGGAGGACAGTGACATTTATTTGACCGTCAGAAGGCTGCTGCAGACCGGCTGCTTTGTTTGCAAACAGCATCTTCTTATTAGAACAATGGCTCTTAAGGGGAATATATCTTATGGCTGAAAATACCTCGTTAAAAGCAGGACAGAACTCAAAGCAAAGCAAACCAGAGGCGTACAATTCGGTGTTTACAACTACTAAGTGTTTTTACCAGAGATGATAAAGTGGCCGCCTGCGGAGTTAGTCCCTTGGTACGTTAGAGGACTGGACGTACCTGAAGCCCGTAAGTTACCGCATTTCAACCTACATGGAGCCTTCATTTCAGATAATTAGGAGTACTAGACTACGTTTCTACATAAAACCCGAAGGTAAAAAACATATAACAGTAAAGACGTTTCTAAAACGCGTACAAAGCTCCAAACTAAGCAACGCTCCAGATTTCCTTACCAAAAAAAAAAAAAAATCAGAAACATCGCAACTACAGATTTTTAATGACGGATGTCATGAGTTAGAGGGAGACGCCATCAGCTTTAAATATTCTTCCTTACTTATCTAAACCTGCCTTTGCATCCGCTTGCAGAGCGTGTAGGGCTGTGGCGTGGCAGGAGCGGGAGTGCAAAGTCCCCGAGCCCCGGGAGAGCTGCGGGACTGGGGGTGCGCGCCCCGCCTCGCTCAGGGCACCGGAGCGCCCAGCGCAGCACCGAAAAACCCACCCCC
>NW_008609365.1:0-9936 GCF_000691845.1 Merops nubicus
GCGGGGCGGCTGCACGCCTGGCTGCGAACTGGGTTAAAATATAACAATTAATGGGAAAGCAGCTAGGACGGAGTGTCCCTGCGAGCCCGGTTCCGTTCCCGCAGGAAATGAGGGAGGCAAGAAGCAGGGCAAGGAGCTCAAGGCCCGAAGCAGGAGAGCTCTGGAGGAGGTCCCCTACGCCCCCCGCGGCACGTCCTTGGGGGAGGTGGGCTGGAAGGTACAGGGCCTGGATGTGACCCCCTGGCCAGGGCACATGGCTCCTGGCTCCCACCCCAAGGCTGGAGATAGGCACCCTGCTCCTCACCCTTGGGATGCCACAGCAGTGGCTGGGGCTGGGGCTGGCCAGGGCGTGGAGCTGAGGCTGGCAGCGTCGTGACAGCGATGGGGACTGCAGGAGCAGACGAAGCTTCTGCCAAGTGGTGCCTGCACCCAGCCGTGCCAGCCCTTTGTGTGCCCTGAAAAGCAGCCAGGCAGGAGAGAGCCGGGGCTGACGGGAGTGGGAGGGAGGGCTCCGGGAAGTGCCCTGGGTAAATAGTTGCTCTTGCAGATATTTTCAATGGCTTGAATGAGACTTTTCTTTCTATTGGGGGAAGGGTGGGAGCAAACTCCCGCTCTGACAGTGGAGGCGATGGGGATAAAAGGCGGCCATGGCACTAGAGGTGCCAGGGCTGCGCCTGGGACCCCCAGTGCGGGCGACATCCTGCGTGTTCACATCACCCTCCAAATCGGTTTAATTTCCAGCTCCAAGCCCCGAATTTCCCCACCTCCCACAGGAAAAGGCTTCCATGGGACAAGGCTCCCACGGGGAGCAGCTCACGCGGGCTCACGTGGCTGGACCGTGGCTAACACAGCCGCCTTTGAGGCCCAGCCGTCCCCACACCACGGGGAACGGCGCCAGCTCTGAAAGGCACACTGGAGCATGGCAAGCCAGGCTTCCCACCACGGGTCATCCCGACCGGCTCCTTCGGGAAACGCCGGAATCCACCTCCCTGGAACAACGCTGCTAAACCCATCAGCGGCTCTGGCAGGATCAGGCCCTTCTGGAGCAGGGGCTCAGGTGGGACCCTGCGTCCCAAGGAGGAAAGGACATTTTATGCCATCTTTCTTATGATGTTTATGGAACAAAAAGCCTTTTGTCTGCACTTGAAGTTATCAGGAGTTATTTTTAGGTTGCTGTCTGCACTTGCTGATGTTGTCAGGATTATCTGTAAGGCGTCAGGCCCTGCTGCTGTCTTCAAAGACGCTGGCTGAGCGTGGAGAGGGAGGAAATCCTTGTGTTGTCCCTCGCAGGGGACGTTTGCCCTTGGGCTCTGGCCAGCAGCACTCCCTCGGCCCGATAAGCGTTTCTTGCTCAAGCAGGGGAGTTCCTCAAAGCCCTGAAAAGTCCTGAAAAACCTACAAGGTCCTGAACACTGTAAAAGTTCCTAAAAACTCTCAAAGATCCTCAAAACCCTAGAAGTTCCTAAACCCCCTAAAAGCTCCTAAACCCCCTAAAAGTTCCTGAACCCCCTAAAAGCTCCTGAACCCCTTAAAAGCTCCTAAAGCCCTAAAAGCTCCTAAAGCCCTAAAATATCCAAAAACTTTTAAAAAAAATAAAAAAATAAAAGATCTAAAAGCTCCTAAAAACCCTAAAAGATCCTAAACCCTTAAAAGTTCCTAAAATCCTAAAAGTCCTTAAATGCCCTTAGAGTTCCTAAAAGGCCTGAAAAAAAACTTTAAAACCCTAAAAGCCTTAAAAGAACCTAAAGATGATTAATGTTCTTAAAAGCTTCTAAGAATTCCTAAAGCCCTAAAAGCTACTAAAAACCCCTAAAAGTTCCTAAAGCCCTAAAAGACCCTAAAAGTTCCTAAAAGCCCTGAACTATCCTGAAAACCCTAAAAGTTCCTGAAAGCTTTAAAAATTTGTTGAAGATCCTAGAAGTTCCTAAAAGCCCTAAAAGGTTCTAAAACACCTAAAAGGTCATAAAAAAACATAAAAGCTCCTAAGACCTTAAAAGCTCCTGAAAGTTCCTAAAGCTCTAAAAGATCCTAAAGTCCTAAAAGCTCCTAAAAGCTCCTAAAAACCCTAAGAGCTCCTAAAGCCTTAAAAGTTCCTGAAAGCTCCTAACACTCCAAAAACTCCTGAAGCCCTAAAAGCCCTAAAAGTTCCTAAAAACTCTAAAAGTTTCTAACAGCACTAAAAGATCTTAACTCCCCTAAAATTTCCTAAAGCCTTAAAACTTTCTGAAAACCCTAAAAGCTCCTAAAGTCCTGAAAGTTTCTAAAAACTCCTTAAAGCCCTACAAAATTCCTAAACCTCCTAAAAGCTCCTAAAATCCCTATAAATCCTAAGACCCTGAAAAGTTCCTGAAATCTCTGAAAACTCCTTAAAGATCCTAAAAATTCCTCAAAGATCCTAAAAGCCCTAGATGTTCCTTAAAGATCCTAAAGCCCTAAAATTTCATAAATACCCTAAGACCCCTAAAAGATCCTAAGCCCCCTAAAATTTCCTAAAGCTCAAAAAAAAAAAAAACCAAACTCTACGAGCTCCTAAGAGCCCCTCAAGGCCACAGTGCTGGCGGCGGGCGAGTGGGAGCACGCTGGAGGAGCACAGTGCCATGGTGGTGGGATGGGCAGGTGCCAGCAGGTGAGGGCACGTCCCACCAGGCTGCTGCTGGCCCAGGTGAGGCAGATACGGACAGAGGTGCCCCAGCACCGTCTGGAGACAAGGGAGAGCTGGTGATAGCCCCAGCCCAGGGTGCTGAAACCCCCCTAAAAGCCCCTGGGGAGAACATGATGCTCCCATGGTAGGTGCAACCATGAGTGGGACTCAGCCCAGCTCCAGTGGGAGGAGGAGGAGGAGGAAGGTGAGGAAGAGGAAGCAGGCAAGTGCCGGTGGGAGGAGATGCCCAGAGGTTCCTCCATCCAAATCCGGGGAGCGCTGCCAGGGCAGCCTCAGAACCTCAGAGGACGGGATCCCAAAGGAGCCTGAGGAAGCTGCTTTGAGCAGCTGTGGGTGCGCCCGCTTCCCCGTCACTACCACGCCACCTCCTTTGATCTTGCTCCCAAAAATGAATGAAATGGGGGGGCGGATCCCCCCAAAGCCCACACTGGGGTTTCTCCATTTGGCAGCAATGAGAACGGCGACTCACCAGGTGCCCGGGCTATAAAACCCAACTGCAGAGAGAGTAATAAACCCCGTTTATTTGTTTAGGCTCAGCTTTGCAAATAAACCCAGGATGATGTCAGGGAAGTCTGGGGGAAAACTGGGTGGGAAGGTGGGAAACAAGTTCATCTGCTCCCCAGCAGCCAAGTCCCAAAGACAGATCCCAAAATGGAGTCAAGGTCTGCCCCCAGCCTTCTGTTTCCAAACAAATTTATTCTCTTCCCTGGCTGCTTGTTTCCCCCAAATCTGGAGGAGCTGCAATAATTCCAGAGCTTTGCCCTTGGGCCCAGGGCCTGCGCTGGAGTCCGAAGGCCCTGCAGTGACCCCAAGCCACCTACCTGGTGAAGAAAGGACAGGACAACCTCTTCCGGCAGCTTGGCACCGACCTCCTGCCCAATAAGGCCCAGGGGAAGGTAAACAGGATTATTTCTCCTTGGGGAGGTGAGAGGGGCTGGGTCCCCCTCCTCCTGCCGCAGGAGTCGGGGCGAGTTGGCACCAGCACTGCAGGGCACTGCTCAGCTCCCCAGGGACCACCATGCCCCACCATTCCCTGACAGGCTCAGCTCCCCAGGGACCACCATGTCCCACCATTCCCTGACAGGCTCAGCCCCCCCAGGGTCCACCGTGCCCCATGGGTGCTGTCTCCACTGCTGGGAGACACCTGACAGAGCCATTGTTTCCCAGCAGCCAGCGTGACTCCCACTGCAGGCTCTGAAATCTCGAGCCGAGTAGAAGGGGCACAGGAAGCACTGCCACAGCCAGGATGTGACTCTCCCAAGACGGAGGGCAAGCTGGGCACTTGGCACCTCACCAAACCCCCAGGCTTCTTATTTAATGGTTGAAGTCAGCCACTGGAGTGGTGAGACATGCACAGCTCATCACTGTGCTGCTGTGAGCCAGGGCCACCGCCATGCTCCACCGGCTGCAAGACGGGGGCCATGGGATGGGCTTTTGTCATGGTCACCAGTGGGAGGGATGGAAACTCGGTGGCAATGGCTGCCCTTTGTGCATGGAACAAAGAACAATAGCCATCAGCTTCCTTCACAGCCCAGAACCAGGCCCCGGGAAGCACCCAGAAAGGGAAACGTCGCTCGGCAGAGCAGCACAGGAAGGTAGAGAAGGGCAGCATGTCACCCTGTGATGCCTGGTCCCCTGCCACTGGACCAGAAATAGGCAGCACCAACAAATGGCACTTTATGGTGCATCCGAGTTACAAGCCTAGGGGCAGTGCAGACCGTGCTGTCACTCACCACAGGCAGATTTGTGGCTGTGCCAGCGTCACCGTGATGTGATGCCGCTCTGCATCCCAGCAGGCAGAGCAGGATGCCCAGCTCCAGAATCTCAGGAAAAACAGTGAGTGCAGTTCTGGGTTAAAGTCTGGTGTGTGGGGCTATCCCTGGGGCTCAGAGCCCACTCACCAACTCCAATCGATGATTTTAGATCCTGCAATTTGTCCTCACTGATTATTTCCCACAGGCTGTACTGCGTAAACCCTGACAAAGCAATGGTTTGTCAAAAAGAGACAAGTTGCTGGTTCACTTCCCACCCTCTTCTCCACCCCGGCAGATCTGCCAAATGCCAAGGCAAAGCCCTGTTTGCCCATTTCCTCATCAACCCAGGGCTGTGGGTGCCTTCCATCCCTACGCTGGCTTTGGGGTGAGCAGGAGGGCTTTTGGTGGGGTGCTGTTGTGGGTGCAAACCCAGGGTTGGGGCTGGTTTGAGGGTGCCATGGCCTTACAGCCAGCTGTGCTGACACCAAATAGTTTGGGGGGATGTAGCCGGAAAGCCCCCTCTTCTGCCTGTCATTTGTGAAGCGCATAGTGGCAGCTCCCCAAGGGGACTTGGATGTTCCCTGCCAGCTGTTGGGGACCTCCTTGCCACCACTTACCAGCACCACCTGCGCCACCACCAGCCAACCTTGCTGTGTGCACAGTCCAGAGCTGGGACCATCATTGACATCCTCATGCCATCTAGTGGGACCTTCCCCAACGACAAGGCAGAGCATGGCTGCCAGCTCTGCTTGCCGGGGACCAGGGATGACAGGGTGGCAGCAGATGGCTGTATGATCCTGGCCAGAGCCACGCTGCTCCTCTGGTGGTGGAAGAGACCTGCATCGGCAATTAAATGTCACTTTTAATGAGAAGTGCCCACCTTCAGCAGAAGAAGTCAGTGCTGGTTGCTAACAGCGGGGCTGCAAAGCCAGCAGGGCTGCCCTGGGTGGCACGGGGGCAACCACGGTCCTCAGAGGAGGACATCGCCAGCAGTGGGCAGCTCCCACCGCCCCAAATCCAGCTTTGCAGCCCAAATCCTTCCCGTGAAGAAAGTCACAGCATCCACGGTGCCAGCCGTTCAGCCCAGGGGATGCCGACAGGCCGTATCCTCAGGGGTCAGCTCCCGAGCTCCCCTCACAGCCCCTCACCCTGGTGTCGGGGCCCATTATCTGGAGGTGTTGCTGGTGGAGCTCAGCTTGCTCCAGCGGTGCACGGTAACATACCAGAGGCAGATGAAGAGACCTGGGGGTGTGTAGCAACATGGTCACTACCATGGGTGCACCGAGCTCCTGCGAGGAGCCAGAAGGTGCTGAGGACCCTGCTCCCAACCCATGGGGTGCCCATCCCTGCCAAACCCCACTCTGTCCCTCCGATGCTCCCCACACACCTTGCAGGGAGTTGAGGATAGTGAAGAGGTAGAGCTGGGGGACGAGGAAGACACCGAAGCTGAAGAAGGCCAGACCCCAGGTAGTGCCCAACAGGCAGGTGAGCCCCAGCACCATTGCCCAGTCCTTCCTCACCTGCCCCTTCTGCCGCTGGATCCTTCGCAGTATTGTCACCACCCTTCCCAGGACCAGCGTGTTGAAGAGCAGGATGAGGCCAGCGTAGCAGAGGGTGGCATAATGGTCCAGCTGGCTGGTGAGCCAGCACCTGATGGGAGGCACTTTCTTGGGGACAAGGGCCAGCGCCTCCAGGAGGGAGCTGGGTGCAGGAAGGGCACGGCGGTGTGTGCCCCTGTGCATGGTGAGATGGAGGACAGCTGGCAGAGCCAGGCTCACCAAAAGGCAGCGCTCGGCAGAGCTATGGCTGGCTCCTGCTTGCCCCAGCCCCAGGGCAGTTCTCTGTGCCTGGGGTGCATGATGTGCCAGGGGTGCTCAGAGTCTACAGTGTGCCCAGGGTCCATGGGGTGCGCAGTGTGCCCGGGGTGCCAGGGAAGCTGGCAGCCAGCCCCCTTCACTCACATAGTCATGTTCCTGTAGCCTTCAGAGGTGCTAATGGTGAGGTACCCATACGTATCGCTCTTGAAGACAAGAAGACCCACCACGGGCAGCGTGGGCAGACCTGTGGGTCCAGGGACAGGTGGTGTGGGGCCTGCCTGGGGCAGGGTGCAGGCAGGGCACAGGCAGGCAGGGCCAGGTTGATGCCCACTCACCCTAAGCCAAGAGGCAGAGCTTCAGGAGGTAGTGCTGGATGTAGATGTTGTAGACCTTGACGAGGAGGAGAAGGAGGTGGAAGGCCTCAGCAGCCATCCACGCCAAGGTGCAGAGAAGGGTGGCATGCAGCAGCACGGCGGTGACCCAGCAGAGCCCCTCGGCGCCAGCAGCCAGCAGCGTGCTCAGCAAGAAGCTGCCGTTGAGAAGGAGCAGCACAGCCAGGAGGTGCACGTGGATCCTGGTTTGTTGTCCCTCGGGCACCGGCTGCAAGAGCAGGGAGGGTAGAGGGTGCTGGTGGGTGCCTGCTGGATGGCACGGGGCAGTGCGGTATGGTGAAGCGTGGTATGGCACAGCCCAACGTAGCATGCATGGCATGGCATGGCATGGTACGGCACGGCACAGCATGGCACAGCTGTACCTGGAGAAGCAGCAGAGCAGGAGGGTGCAGAGGGTGGCAGCAGCCGAGAGGGAGCAGCCAATGGTGCTGATGTAGGTGAGCGATGCCAGCTGGGCCGGGCTCAGCGTGGGCGCTGGGAGCTGCGGGGAGTGAGGGGGTGAGCCGGGGCAGGTCCCACAGGAGCGCCCACCTGCTGGGAAAGGGGTCACCCCTCCTAAAACCACCCCTCTGGCCACCCTCCCCTGCAGGATACCCCCCATACCTCCACATACACCCCATGCACCCACACACAACCTGCAGCCCCACCCCCCACCCCTCCACGGGGGAGGAAGAAGGACGGAGGGAAGGGGAAAAGTGGAAGATGGAAGGAGGAAGATAGAAGGACGATGGAGGGGAGGAGAAAGGAGGATGGAGAAAGACAACAGGAAGGAAGAAGGAGGGAGGGAAATGGGGAAGGAGGAAAGAGAACGGAAGAAGAGGAAACAGGAACAGACAAGGATGGAACAGTGGAAGGAGGAGGAGGGAAGGAGGAAAGAGGGCTGTGAACCAGCAGGACGGCGAAGTAGGTGAGGTGATCACAGATCCCCTCCCTGTGTGTGGTCTCACAGCCCTTCCTGCTCCAGCTGCCTGTGCTGCCTGCACATGCCAGAGAGCTGCTATTTGAAGGTGGCACAGTAGCCAGGGGACAGTGCCATCGACGGGAAGGTGAACCCTGCCAGGGCTGCCTGGGATACAGACAGGCCACGCCTTTTGGCTGGCGCCGTGCTGGCATTGCCCCGGGCCTGGCCATGGCCACACTTACCAGCTCCAGGCTGCCAGAGGACACAGGTGGTGTTGGAGGCATCCTGGTGGAAAGGGGACACAGGGGGAGAGCTGGGAACCCTCTCTGCTCCCTGAGGACCCCAGAAAAGGGGTCCCAATGCACGGAGTAGACACTTTCTCGATCTCTAATTCCAGGGGAAACGCTGGTGCTGGGGACCCCCACAACTTGTGCCCACAGTGGAGTCCTGCTCACCAGCACCATGTCGTGCCAGAACTCCACAGGGCGGCTGAGCCCGAACACATGCCCGCTCTGCAGGAAGGCTCCCAGCACATCGTTGTTCAGCACAGAGCTGTTGTGGGCATCCTGCAAGAGTTGGGGTGCCTGCAGGAAGAGTCCCGGGTCCCCAGGACATGCTGCCCATCCCAAGTGTCTTGGTGGGAGCTAGGTGATGGGGTGGGCATGCTGCCTGCTAAGGATGCTCAGGGGCTCCGTGTGAGAATCTGCGGCTCACCTGGAAGACACAGGGGCTGCGGATGTAGATGCAGACAAGCTCCTCCTCCGTTCCCCGCGTCTGCACACCCTCCACAAGCTCTGCAGGGAAGTTCATGGCATGCCTGAGCCTCCTGTCGCCACCTGGCTTCACATCCTGTGCCAGCAGGCAAGAGAGAGATGGGTCTGGGTACCCTGCATTGGGCTTGTTCGGGGAGGGTCAAGGTGCTACACCGGCTGCCCCCTCTAGCACAGTTGCCCCAGCTACCAGTGTGGCCCTGCAGCATCCCCCAGCCCCAGCAGCACCACCAGCTCCAGCCCTCCCTGCCCAGAGCAGATGGGGGTGCCCGTCACACATGGGTGGGAACATCACCAATGGGTGTCCTGCCAGCCTCGCCATGGGGCAAGTACAGAGCAGGCAGCATCACGCTGGGATGTTTTCCCAGTGGGATTTCACACTTCAGTGGGCTCCCTCAGACAGTCTCTGCTCCCAGGGCTTCCCCTTTCATCAATCAGAAGAGCTTCAGGATGGAAATACTGACTCTTGGATGCAGAATCTTCCCACCTGCAGCTTTAGAAGCAAATGGATTTACCCCAGAGATGGTGCTGGGGACCTGAGGCCATGCCTCCCTGCGACACCTCAGCAGAACCATGTCGCAGGAGGCTTTCCTGCTGTAAAGCATCCTTGGAGGGGGATGAAAACCTGGTGTGGGCAACTGTCAGCCACCCCAGCATCCCCTCAGCACGTCCCACTGGGGATGGTGGGAGCCAGGGGGGTACAGGCATCCCCTGGGAATAGCGACAGCAGCACCGGAGGACCAACCATCCTGCTGCTGAGGTTTAACCCTCTGAAGTGCTTGGTCGTGAACTTGAACACGTAGGTCTCGATCATGCCACCCGTGAAGTTGATTTTCTCCTGGCAGGCCAGTTTTTCCTCCAGCCTTTTTAACCTGCATGCAGAGGGTGTTGGAGGCAGGATGCTGCAGGATCTGGCCCCTGTGGGTCTAGAGGGATGTGGGGGGTCCATGGGACAGCAGGGTGAGAGCTGGTGTTCACCTCTCCCATGTGTGGTAGGTGCTGCTGCAGCCCTGCTGAAGCTCCTTCTCCAGGGAGTCCATGTCATTCCTCACCTCCTCTAGCTCTGACAGAGCTGTTCCAGGAGCTAAGCCTCACTGCACAGCACACTGCCCCACTCCCCATCCTTCACCATCCCAGAGATCCCTGAAAGTGCCCAGCCTGGTGCCAGCATGGGACATGTCCCTACCTTGAGCCCATAGGATGTCACTGGTGAGGCAGAGGACAAGGTCAATGACCAGCAGGGTGGCCATCGCTGTGGTTCTCTCCTGTCAAAGGCAGACAGGATCTGGCAGCTCCCTGGAGCCTCCACCCACATCTGCTGGGACCCTGGGTCTTTCCCACACGCTGGCTGCAGGACGATAATGGGGTCCCAGCAGCTTCCCCCCCACCCCCAGCAGCCAAGGCCCACCAAAGCCACGGCAGCAGCAAGGCCCCAGCCCAGCAGCGCCAGGTGGTTGCGCTGCCAGCAGGGTGAGGATGAGGATGGTGTTTGCCACAGCAACTGGGGTGCGAGATGCTCTTTGCATCTGTTTTACCATTAAGGTTGTAAAACTGGGGTGGAGAGGGGGGCAAGTCTTCTGCCTCCCTACTCCCCAACAGGGACGTGAACCTCTCTGCCATCCCAGCCTATGGCTGCAAAT
>NW_008609365.1:10070-10281 GCF_000691845.1 Merops nubicus
CCCAGCGTGCTCTGCGATGGTGCCAGGGCTTCCTGGCAGCGGCCCAGCCCCGAGCTGGGGAGGAGGAAACATCTGCAGCACAGGATGGGGGGAAGGCGACCGGCAGCGAGGTTGGCACCCACCGCAACGCCGCGCCCAGAGCCGCTGGCAGCGGCTTTCCCGCGCTGGCACCCCCAGCACCCAGAGCGGACACCGACACAGCAGTGGGTAC
>NW_008609365.1:10311-14404 GCF_000691845.1 Merops nubicus
GGGGGCCCCGTGTTGCAGGGGGCTTTAGTGTGGCCGCAGCGATGGGCTTGGTGCTCCGAGGCACTGAAGCTGGCGACGGACAGCACGGCCAGAGCAGCGGTGCTGTGGAGCAGCAGCTCTGGCCCCTAGCTAGGGACAGCCCCCGTGCATCCCCATTAAGCTGTTTTGCAATAAATAACCCTTTTACTTCTCACTGATGTCACCCTTGGATCCCCAGAGTGCCCAAAGCAGACGCTTGCCTCGATATCCCCCACCACCCAGCACAGCTTGGCAGTGCCACACGCCGTGCCTACCGCCACCAAGCCAGAGAGAGCATCGTTCCTTCACTGCACCCTCCAGAAACAGCAGGACACGGGTGTTGCTTTGTGTGGGTCTGGCCTAGGTGAGGAGCAGCTTGGCACCCTGGTGAGCCCTCAGCACCGTGCTACCCCCACAGCCCCTCCTCGCTCCGGCAGAGCCCCTACCTTGGGCACAGAGCAGCTCTCGGGGTCGGCAGCACCAGGGTGGGGTTGGCTGCTGGGGCTCTGCGGGTGCTGGGGTTGGGGTGGCAGATCAGGAAGTGTTCATATGCAGATGAGCAGATTACATCAAAAGAACTTTTAAATTTCCTTTTTTTACTTACTCTTTTCCACAGCCCAGTGAAGGGCTGGGGAGAGCATCCATGGCACTGCCAAACCTCAAGGGCACGGCAGACAGCTGGTACTTGGCATGGCCCAAAGAAGACCTGCTCCCCAGGAATGTCTGATATAATTAACCTTCTGCCTCTAATGAGCTTCTCCCTGCCACCAGCTCACCAGCCACTCCTCCTCTCCCCAGGCTGAGGATCCCAGCCAGTTCCTCAAATTGTACAAAACATACAAACTGGGAGATGAGAGGCTGGAGAGAAGCCCCAGAGAAAGAGATCTGGGGCTTTGCATTGATGGCAAGTTGAATGGGAGTCAACAGTGTGCGCTGGCAGCCCAAAGGGCCAGTCGTGGCCTGGGGGGCACCAATCACAAAGGTGCACATGGTGCAGCCTCACCTCGAGTACTGTGTGCAGTTTTGGGGTCTCAATATCAGAAGGACATCAAACTAGCAGAGCGTGTCCAGAGGACAATGACTAAGATGGTGAAGGGTCTTGAGGACAAGACTTACAAGGAGTGGCTGAGGTCACTTGCCTTGTTCAGCTTGGAGAAGAGAAAGCTGATGGGTGACCTCATCACTGAGGAGTGATGTCATTGCTGAGAGTGACCTCATTAGAGTCTACAGCTTCCTCAGGGGGGGCATCAGAGGGGGGAGGTGCTGGTCTTGCTTTAGTGACCAGCTACAGGACCCAAGGAAATGGAATGAAACTGCATGAGGGGAAGATCAGACCGGACATTAGGAAAAGGTTCTTCACGAAGAGGGTGGTCAGTCCCAGCACTAAGTCTGGCAGAGTTCAGGAAGCATCTGGATGACACTCTTAGTCATATGGTTTAGTTTTAGGTCATTCTGTGAGGTGCAGAGGGTTGGACTTGATGACCCTTATGGATCCAAATTGAGACATACTACGGTTTGATGCTACCGCCAGGACAGAGCCAGCATCTCCCATGCCACCCAAGCTGCTATGGCACAGCTGCCCAGTGATGCCAGCTGACTCAGCCGATGGAGAAAAGGTCTTTTTTTCTCCAAAAATGGCTAGGTTTCAATCAAAAGGGCACCTTGTGCTCCAGGGGCTGCTAGGTCCAGCTTCAGGTATGTGGCCACATGCAGCGGTGGAGGGAGTGGGGATGGCCCAGCCACACTGGTGCCTGCTGCAGGGCAGTGATGCCACCATGTGCTTGCCCAGTGCCTGCAGCCACTCATGCAACAAGTCTCCAGGTCTCAGATCATGGTGCAGGACAGCCATGTGCCTCTGTCTGATTCACCCTGAAAACGGGAGCATCAGCCAGGCACAGCCAGGCACGCTGGCCCGGGCTGGAAACCCAGAGCTGGAGGAGAAGGGTGCCAGGAGGATGGTCCATGAACCACAGACATGGGTCACTGTCCACATCCTTAGGTGACATGCCCCAGGCCAAGCAGGTTTGATTTTTGCAAGGGCAAAACCCACAGATCCCAGGATCACAGAATCACAGAATCATAGAATGGCTGAGGTTGGAAGGGACCCTAGAGGTCATCTCATCCAACCTCTCTTCCATGGGCAGGGACACCTCTCAACTAGACCAGGTTGCTCAAGGCCTCATCCAGCCTGGCCTTGAACACCACCAAGGAGGGGGCATCCACAGCTTCTCCTGGCAATCTATTCCAGAGTCTCACCAGCCTTGTACTAAACCTGCTCTCCTTCAGTTTAAAACCATTTCTCCTTCCCTGTCGCTGGACACTCTTGTGAAGAGTCCCTCTCCAGCCTTCCTGTGCGTTCCCTTCAGGTATTGGAGGCAGTTCTAAGGTCCCCCAGAGCCTTCTCTTCTGCAGGCTGAACAATCCTGGTGCCCTCAGCCTGTCCTCATAGCAGAGATGCCCCAGCCCCTGGATCAACTTTGTGGCCCTCACCTGGAATCATTCCAACAGATCTATGTCCCTTTTCTGGTGGGGACACCAGAACTGGATGCAGTATTTGAAGTGGGGTCTCACAAGATCAAAGTAAGGCCCTTTATCTGCTGGCCACTCTCCTCTCAATGCACCCCAGGATGTGGTTGGTATCTGGGCTGCATGAGCGCACTGATGGCTCATGTTGAGCTTCTCATCAACCAACACCCCCAAGTCCTTCTCCTCAGGGCTTCTCTCAACCAGCTCTGCACCCAGTTTGTAACTGTGCCTGGGATTAGCCCGACCCAAGTGCAGGACCTTGCACTGTGATTTGTTGAACCTCATGCAGTTTCCATTGGCCATTTCTCAAGCCTGTCAAGGTCCCTTCCCTCAAGTGAGTCCACTGCCCCACACAGCTTCATGTCATTGGCAAACGGGCTGAGGGTGCACTCAGTGCCACCACCCACGTCACTGACAAAGATGTTCAACAGCACCGGACCCAGAACACATCCTCAAGGAACTCCACTTGTCACTGGTTGCAATGCACCCTTGAACTTGGTGTCACCAAGACGCTCACGTCCAAAACAGCAAAGCCACACTCAGAAAAAAATCTTGCTGGCTTTCAGAGCTGGGAGCAGGTTAAAGGTGCCTCGCTTCTGGAATACACCAAAATCACTTTTCCTGCAGCAAGCAAGCCTGGCACAAAATGTGGGGACAGGGGCATGAGAAAGCAAAGCACCACCCGCCTCCAGCTTTTTGGGGTTGTTCCCAGTGAGAAAATACCAGGCTTGGAGAGAACATGCATGGGCATTTGCAGTCATGCTTTGATTTCTTTTTCTTGCTTTGCTTGATGCTGGGGAAGAAAAGGGTTTTGGCATCCCATCGCATCATTTCTATGTCCTCAGGGACAGAAATCCTCCTGGCCGCTTGTATTTCCCAATTTTTTTGGCTGAAAAGCATCCAGCAAAGGGGAAAATATTGGAGGAGAATGGTGGTTTGGGGCTTTGCTGCTTGGCTGGGAGCAAGATGGAGCCAGCACCAGGATGCGTGGGGATGTGGTGGGCAGCGCTGCATGACCACCTGGGACCCATTCATCCACGGGTACCCTTGGGTGGGAATGTTCTATCCCCTCCCTAGCCCCTGCCTCTGACTCATGGATCTGGAGCAGAATGATGCCAATCCTGTGGGAGCAGCCAGAACCACAGGGAAGAAAGGTCAGGCCCACTCAGGCCCCAGCCTCCGAGCTCCGCAGCCATGGCACCAGCAGCTCCAGGAGCAGTCAAACCCTGAAGAGTCCCAAGCTGGGAAGAAGCTGGTGGCCAAGCTGAAGTCTGGCAGCTGCAGCCCCCTGTGCATCACATGTGTGCACCCGTACGCCTGTGTGCAAATACCCATGGCAACGTGTGTGAGTGTGACAATGTGCCAGCACGTGCCTGTACAAACACAGAACCATACAATTGTTTCAGCTGGAAAAGACCTTTAAAATCATTGAGTCCAGCTGTTCCCCCAGCACTGCCAGGTACCCACTAGCCCATGTCCCTCAGCACCACATCTCCACAGCTTGGAAACCCCTCCAGGGACTCCACCACTGCCCTGGGCAGCCTGGGAC
>NW_008609366.1:0-2938 GCF_000691845.1 Merops nubicus
CCTCCTTCCCTCCATCCAGGGTCCTCCAAGGGGACGGGGCTCCCCTGCTTTTCCCCCAGTCTGTGCCCAGGGAGGGCACCTCGCTCGCCCCGGGGCACCCGCCAAGGCCTCCGCGGGAGCGGGTGGTCAGCTCGGGGCCAGATCATGCCCTTTAGCAGGAAGGTCGTGATGCCGGAGGAGGGGGACCTCTCGGGAAGCTGCGAGGCCAGCACCCCTTTCCCTGCGCGGCTCCCAGGGAGAAGGGGGCAGCTGGAGCCCCTTGCCGTGCCCCTCGCTGCGCCCCTTGCCGTGCCCATCGCTGCAGCCTCGGGCCCGGGGGCGTTTGGGATGCAGACCCCTCCAACAAAGGCTCTACCCTGATGCCTGCGACGGGGCCCATCACAGAGTGTCCCTGTGTCACTCTTTGGCCTTGGCAGATTTCACAGGACACGGCCAAGGCAACGGTTTGAGCAGGTCAGAGCTGCCCGAGGGGAGCTGTCTTGTTTGCCTGGGGGGTTTGCTCCAGATGTCACGTCTTTTCTGGGGGTTGTGTTGTCCCCTGAGGTCTGTTAGGAGCCTCCTGTGTATCCTCAACCTCCTCATCTTCCCGTTGGGTTCTGTGTTGCCCTCTCCACTCCTCCCTGGAACGTGAAACACAAAAACAAGCACAGAGGCACGTGTGGGGAGAAGGAGACATGCAGCCTGGCCGAGCATCATTCTCACAGCCTGATGCAGCCAGAGGGAGGGATGGAGCCACCCTGAAAACCTCCCGCAGCCCAAACAGAGTCCCACAGGCAGGATCACACAACCAGGCCAAGGAATGCAGATTAAGACGGGGGGAAAAAATAAGCCCTTGGACACAGGATGAGGAGTGTGTACAAGGATGAGGAGATGCAGGTGGGACAGTCCCTGATGGTCACACTGATGTGCCAGGCAGTGCTGAGCCTTTGGCTGCTCTCTGGTCACGCTCTCCCCCTTCCCTGGGGACCTGTGTCCCCCGTGAGCTGCCCTGGCCCCTCTCCTGGGGTTTCTGTGGCTTGCAGGAGGTTTGGGGTGGAGAAGGGTGAAGCTCACGAGGGCTGGAGCAGGATCTCGGGTGCACCTGGGGAGGCTGAAGCGATGCTGGGTCAAGGCTCCCAAACACATAATGAGGAGGAAGACGAGCCAGAAATGTTCCCTTTTGCAGTGTGGGGGTCCTGAGGTTTCTCTGCAGGGCAGCTGCAGCACCCTGTGGCTCAGTGAGCTGTGCTGGCTCAGGAAATAGGGCAGCATGTCATAGATGGGCTGCACTTTGTCTGCCCTGGCTCCAGCCTGCTGTAACCTGCTGCCTGGGCCAGCCTGGAGATGGCCACAGCCCATCCAGCTTAGCCCTGGGGTCACACCTTGGTGATTGCCTGTGACCTCCCTCCTCAGCTTGCCTTTGCCCCTCCAGGTATGAGCAGACACTGAAAACTTCATGGTGGGTACTTGCACCTCTCTGTCTTGCATAGTTTCATCTCTGTGTCCTGGGAACCTTCCTGGAGTACTCGGTGGAGTGGAGGGCACCCCCAGCCTGGGGTGGCTTAGTCTCAGGAGAGGCATGACACCAAACGCTGTGGGTCCCCCTCCTTGGGATGGCTCCTTCCCAGGGCATCTCCCTGTGGGCAGTGAGTTTGCCAGCAGGGATTTTTGCCGGAGGCTCCGGAGCTGGGGTTGTGGGGAGGGGGTTGCTGGAAGGTTGCTGATCTGATCTGGGTGCTCTCAGCCCCAGCTGTAAGGCATAAGATTTATCAATGTGCAGAAAAAATCTATTTAAGTCATTTGATTCTTCATTTTGGTGGCACAGCAGCAGGGTTTCCCAAGGAGGGGTACAGCAAGGGCCCCCACAGGCTTGCTCCCTGCCCTCCACCATTTTGGCAGGGATGGGTGAGCACCAGTGTGGTGTTCACGTGGTGACATCTTCCATCCTCTCCTCCTAAGCCCTCCCAAGGCATTGCTCATCCTTTCCTTGCATGCAGCACTCTGGCTGGGCTTTTTCCTCCTGATTTTGAGGGGTGTCTGTCCCCTCCCTGCTCTCTGCATGTGCACTCAAGCACACCTTGGCACGCAGAGCTGGGGGACCCTGATGCTCCTTTTCCATGCTTTTAATTACTGCTGCAAACGAGTTTCAGAGGGGGGAGGGCACTGCCTTAGCTGTGTGGGGGGCAGATGCCCTCCTTGCCCCCATCCTCCCTCGGAGGGGAGCTGGCTGGGAGGAGGGACAGGCTGATGGTCCTGGCAGAGCCATGGCAGCTTGTCTGCTTGCCAGCCCATGCGTGGCTGTGCCCTTGTGGCTACTGGCAGGAAAGCTGCAGGTAGGGGCACAGGAGTGGGAGCGAGCCAGCTGCCTCCCTTCCACCTCTGTCCCTGGCAGAGCAAGGATGGAGAGCCCCAAATCCTGATCACCCTAAGCTCCGAGTGAGGTTTGAGGAGGACAGGATCAGTGGTGAGCTCTTCTGTGGAGAACAGGAGGAGGGAAAGGCTGCTGCATCCCTGCTTGGCCCCGTGGAGTCCCTCCTGGAGTTTAATGACCCCTGAGCTGCTGCCTGGGTCCAAAAGAGTCCGAAAAAAACCCAGTGTGGCAGGTGTGCTCTCCCACAGCAGCGAGCATCCTGTGGCAGCGGCCACGCAGGAGCTGTGGGCAGGCTGGGAGGCCACAGGCAACGTGGGGACAAGTTGTGGGTCCAGGGACAGGGATGGAGCAGCTGTGTACACAGACTGAGCTCAGCATCGTGTTCCCTGGGATGTGCTGGGGCATCATCCCGTGGGCATCATCCCGTGGGCATCATCCCCCAGTCCTGCCTGCCCTGTCTCAGCAGCTAAGGTGGGCACTCCCGTGCCAAGGGGGAGCAGCAGGGCCCAGATTTGCCCGTGCATTAGTAAATGAGGCTCTGATCTCCTTACATAAATCAAAATCCATTTGCCAACGGGGGGCTACAGC
>NW_008609367.1:0-237 GCF_000691845.1 Merops nubicus
TGGTCGTTGGCAGAGCAGCTCCCTGACGAGAGTCACTGTCTGCATCCGTGGTACACTGGTGAGCACACAAATACTCTGTTCTGAGGCCAAGAGAAACAGAATTGGGTCTTCAGAAACAATATTGCATGTAAGTGACAAAAAGAGGGAGTTTGGAGCAGGGATGGATGGACCAAAATGTCCAGACATTGAGAAGGTGACAGGCTGGGCCCAGCAGAAATGGGTAGAGAAGAAAAGAGG
>NW_008609368.1:0-12811 GCF_000691845.1 Merops nubicus
ATTATTTTATTTTGAGGAAAGCTTCCTGAAGTCATTAGTCAAAGGAAATTAATTTTAGGCAATACACACTTTGTTGTAAAGGATCCTGCAGCGAGACAGGCTTGAGTTCTCATCCCAAAGGCTCTCTGGGATGCTATAGTGCCTCAGCAGGGAAGCCTTCCATCTGAGAAGAAAAGCTTGTAAAATGCATTTCTGAGATGTTAACAGGCAAAGATGCCTTTGTTCAGTCTCTTGTAAAACACTCCCTATATTTGGGCTGTTGTTGCGAACAAAGAGACTTTCCACTAGATGTCCCTCCACATCAAACATTAAAAACGTTTCCATGTAAACAATCTCTTGGCTTTGAATTTCAGTTCAAGCTTTGTCAACAAACCTTCTATCCCATGATTCACATAAGCCAAACTCAAGTCTTCTCCAGTCCTGAAACTGGGCAGCCCTACTCCTGCAACCCAATAGCTGCATTAAAATACCTTGTCTTTTTGTTGTCATCCTGTACTGAGAATATATAGGCTTAAAATCCCCCCTTCTCATTCCCAAGAGCTATTTAAGTGGCTGTTAAATGTTCTTTTTATCCAGCTAGAACAAACTGTGATCTGGGATCTCAGGGTGCAAGGCTGTCATGCACACTTCTGGAGAAAAGAGGAAGCAATGGTGTTACACGATATTGTCATTTGTCTTACTGCACCTGCTCTGATTGAAAGTTTTATGTCTAGCAGGGTTTCCTAAAAAAATCCCAAAACACAGAACTAAACCACCAGAGGATCTAAAATGACAATACTCTATTCACTTTTAAAGAATTGCATAAATCAACCTCAGTATTGACTTTGGTTGAGGAGTTTTGAAAGTGGTATTAGTGGTACACGACCACTCCAGAGCTTATTAAGTGAGCCTGATGGTGCATGTGTAGCAGAGACTGTGTGTAATTTTGCTGGTGTGCAGGTGCTTGCACAGGGAGTTTCACCAAGAAGCTGCCCAGGGGTTCATGTGAGACAGGTCCCTGGCACTAACTTGATGCTCAGTGCACAAATGGAACCACACAACAATGCAAGGGATGGAAACAGGCCTGAGGAGGAGACTGAGACCCAGGGTGAGGTGTTGCTGAGACTGGGTGTATTTTAGATGGTGGTATGGAAGGGCTTAGGAGCTTGGTTTATGGGTTGGAGGCTGCAGTAAAAGGATGGGACAGAAGAATTCTGTGTCCTGCCTCAGTGCAGCACATACAGCCCACTGCAGAGCTGGGGCTACTGCTGTCCTCTCAGCTGCTGCTGCTAGTAATGATAGCTGAGCTAACCAAGGCTGGAGAGGTCTGTTCTGAAACAAAAGCAACAGTCTTCTGCCTCATTTTGTGAAGTGACCCATGGACTCTGGGTCTTAAACTGATGCAAACTATGAAACAGGCTCAGGACAGTTAGAAGTAACGTGTTGCTCGGCAGCAAAAGAGCCAAGGGTGGCGTGGGGTGCTAACAACTGGTGCTGCTCATAAGTAAATTAAAACTGTCACTAATAAGCTACACGTAGGGGGCATTCATCAAACAAAAGCTGAAGTTAAGTGATTGTGACCATCAAAAACAAAATAAGAAAACAAGCCTGAAAGTGTGCTTTGTGGGCAGGGCAGGAGCAGTGCCTGCAGTGGGCAGGGCACCCAGCAGGTCAGCAGCGCGCCGCACGTGGCTGTGGGCCCTGGTGAGAGCTCTTTGTTCCACTGGGCTGCCTTCAAGGGGCTGGAATCAGTTTCCCTTGCTGAGAAGGGTGGTGTTGCTAAATGGTATTAGGATAACATAATGAGAAATCAGAGCAGCTAAGTCTTGACAAGGCATCTAGCTCGAGTTAATTAAAATTGAGAAGTCCTAGCATGGTGCCGGGGGAAATAGTAACAGCACAGATGGGGAGATTTGATTGCTTACTGAGGATTAGTGTGGGTAGTGCAGAGGTCTGAAAAGGACAAAGGGACGATCTGGACAACCTCAAGGCTGGAACCAAAAGCTGAGAAGAGACATGGGCATGTAGATTGCAGATAAAACAATTTTAAGGGTTGCTACTAGTGTAAATTTATGAAGGAAAAGGCAGCTTTAGGGATAACTCAACTTTTTGGAATTATGGGAGTCATCTGGGGAAAAAAAAAAGAGTGTCCTGGCTTGTCAGAATAAATGTAATTATGCTCATACTGGAGTGGAGCCAAGCACAGGCCAGATCAGCTTAACAAAAGGTTAACTTTTTTAAGTTAAAGAAGCTGTTTCTTCCCACTCCTGAGCAGACTAGATGCTGCCTAACCTCTGTCAGTATGAAATGGGGGCAGGAGGATCTGACCTTCTTCCAGTTCCCTTACCAAATCAAATGTGTTTTTATACTTCTGTATCTTGAGTCTGACAAGGAGGGAGTTAGCCCACTGCAAGCTGTGCTCTGACAGGTTGAAAGGCCTTGCTTGGTGGGGGTGAAGTCCCCAAGCTGGTGTTTATTGGTGGCTAACCACAAGACAGACTCTTTCTATTTTGGAACAGGAAGGGCAGGCCTGGGAATCCTGCCAGTAAACAGCTTGGGGGGTGGCTCTGGGACCCTTCCCTTCCTCTGGTCCATCCTTAACGTTCTGTTTTTGTCACTTCAGGGCCGAGGTCACGGCTCCTGTGATGTTTTCACAGTGTCAAGGTGAGACACTTGCTGTGAAACAGAACATAGAGCACGTGGCAGGCAGCTCCTGTGTCAGCCCAAGCAGACAGCAGGAGCTAAGGACATTTGGTTAATGTGAAAAGCCAGTGCTGCTGGCCTGAGGCTGCAGGAGCAGAGGGGCCTCCCCTTGCACTGGCTCCTCAGCTTCTCAGCCTGCCAAGAGCAGCAACAGCCTTAACTGCATCTCTGCTTTTACTAACAGCAGGGCTCAGTGATGCATATCAGAAACTGCCTCACAGAGGGTGTTGGCAGGAGCTGAACTGGTTCACAATAGCATGGGAGACTTTCAGGACAGATAGCTGGGGTTGAAAAGTGGCATTGTGCATCTCATTTTCACCACCACTTCCAACGCCAGCAGCAGGCAGGGGAGAAAAATAAGTAGAGACAGTCTGAGCTCAGAAGTTGATGTGGAAGAAATTGGCATCTTGCTTGGCAGGAACTGAAGAGACTCAAGAGGCAGAGGCTGAGGTGGTGTCCTTGGGGGCAGCACACAATTCCACAGCCCCTGTGCTGCTTCTTGTATACGTTGTCTTGCAGCTTTTGTGACCTGCAGCAGTTTTGTGCACCTTTATGTTCCTCTTAGCTGCTATCTGCTGTGCTGGGCTAACACTGAAGTGTTTTCTTGGGGGCAAGAAAATGCTGCTCTATGGGAGGCAAAAGCAGCTTAATTAAAAGGACCTAGGAATTCTGAGAAAATGCTGAGAATGGTGTAAAAAAATGATTTGGTTTCTAGCTGCTTCTGGTGGCTGTGAGTATCATGAACTCTCAGAAGCCAGGCATTTGGATAGCTGAGCTCTCTCTGAGCTACCTGGAGGCAGTTTGGAGCAGGCTGCCGTGCTAGCAGGCAGCAGTGCTTACAAAAGAAAGGAGAGTCTGAAAAGGGAGTGCAATGTGTTGGCCCTGAACCAAGACCCAGGAGATGAAATTCTAATTTCTGGTTCTGCCACAGCTTTCCAGTAAGATTTGTGTGAAATTGCTGAAATTGCACCTTGGCCTCAGTTCTTCATCAGGTACCACTGCACCTTTGTTCACAGAGCCTTTCTTGGCTCTAGGTGCTGCTGAGGACAATAGCAAAGGAAAAGAGAGTATCTTCTATCTTCTCTGGTGTTCCTCATGCACATCCTGTAATGAGCTGGAATTTGGAATGGAGAAGAAACAAATCATTAAACTGGAAATAAAACTGGCTGTGTTTAGTGCTGATCTCAGCTCGCTGGCTGCCTTCTGCAGTGCTCTGTCCACGCCTCAGTCTCTCCGTGTTGTGAGCTGTAACTGCTGGTTTGGGGAGAAGTTCTGGGTGTATCTGGGGGCAGTGTGATATCAGGGGCCTGTGGAGGTCCCTGGGAGGGGGAGGCCGATGTGGCCTTACATAACCCAAACACTGCTAGTCTTGCCTAAAAGAGATAACTCTCTTTCCTTTCCACTTTGGAGCACGTGCATGCCCATATTGGTGCTCCTGCCCCCGCTCTGAGGCCTGGCTCTGCCAGGGGCAGGTGTGGCTGTGGAGGTGGGCAGCAGGGCCACGCTGCCAGGAGACCCAGGCAGGGCCAGGCTGTGGGGGGAGAACATCTCAATGTAAGCCCCTGTGCTGCAGAGGTAACAAAGGAGCTGCTGGGAGGGACAGCAGAGCTCGGAGTGGCCCCGGGTGTGCGGCCCAGGGCACAGCCCCCGCCCGGCTCCTCAGAGCCTGTGGCTCTCATCCCCACGAGCTGGCTCTTCATCTCTGTGCCATGTGGTGCCCGTGCTGAGATCGGGTCAGCGTCCCCCGGGGCAGGGGCAGTGCAGGCAATCAGTGCTGCTTGGGCAGGCTTGGCACCGGGCAGCTCTGCTGCTCCTGGCACAGCCCCGGGAACCAGGGGGGAGCTCCCTGGCAGCGAGGCACCTTCCTCCCCACAGGTGCTGTGCCCCGTGCCAGTCCCTGCCATGCACACACTGTGTCCTGTCACTCACAGGCTGTCATCAGAGGGCATGAGCAGGGGGAGAGGACGTGCATTTTCTTTCACACTGTGGTTTGTTGCCCTTTTCTACTCCACTTCTAGCATGTTTCCTTACGGCTTGGTTCCTGTACTGTCTTTGCCCCCACTTGTCGGGCAGGAGCTGTGGGAGCCTGGAGCTGTGGCTGGGGTCCTCCTGCCCTCTGCATCACCATCAGAGCCCCTGCCTGTCTGCCTGTGTATGCCAACCTGTCTCTGCTACCCCTTTTTCCTTCCATCTCTCTTCTGGTATTTCATTTTATCTTGCACTTTACACTCTCCAGCCATCTGTCTCCCTTCTCATCAAATCATCCTTCAAGGAAATACCATGCTGAACCTCCCCTCCACTGCCTGGCTCTTTACTTGAGAGAAAACATGTTAAACCAGGGACACAATCAGACAACTTCTGCTTTTGCCTACCTGCAGCAGTCCTTCCTAGGCAATGTTGGAGATCCTTGCTGGTGAGACAGGACAGAGACATGAAATTTTCTGTGCCAGCTATAACCAGAAAGTCTGTCAGCCTGAGATGGCAGGATGCTCTTAGGAGGTTGGTGGCTCTGTGTAGCTCTCCCATTTGGGAAGATTTCTCTCAGGAGAGGGACCTTTCTACCTGACTTAAAGGAGGATTTGAGGAGCCAATTCACATGTGTATTTCTAGTTCAGCACATCACTCTGTGGGGTATTGAATATGGGTTTAATCTCTTCTGGTAGTTACTTAATCCTCAGATAGGAGTGATATATTATTGTTATTTACCTAAAGGCCTTTGATTTCTGCAGGTAACTCCCGTTAGCACCGATGTTGTATAGTGTTTGAAATTTTAGGAAAGTTCTTCCTTACAAATTAAACTGCTTTAGGAAAGTAGGCTGATATTTAAAAAAATCAACCTTATTTAATAGGCTGTTTCACAAATGCATTGTTATGAAGAGTAGGCAGGCAGGAGAGATCACTAAGTGACAGTCTGGGATGGCTTCTCTTGGTGTCTGTGAATCTGTCCAAAAATGACCATGTAAACAAGCAGTTGTTTGCTCTAAATCCCATGTCATACTGCAGCTTGTCACATGAAAACAAATGTGACTGGGTAGTGGGTGAATCAGGTAGGGCCTTTCACCATGAAAAATGGCACTGTGGCAGAGGAAACAAGAAAACCTGTCTTGCTTTGCCTTGCCAGGCTCAGGAGCTGAAAATGGGTGAGTTGCACGAGGTGCAGCTCGTGGCAGCCAGGGCCAAGCAGTGTCCTGCAGCAAAGAAGGTCTGTCTGGGACTCACAGGCTCTCCTTTTTTTTCCCTCACATTGTGTTACTTCTCTAACCTTTTGTTGAAATATTTGTCAAATATTTCAAAATTCTGTTCTTCTGCTATCCAGCATAATTTTCAGTGTTGTACCTGCAAGGTACAGAATTTACCTTGGCTTTGTGTTCACCATAGCCTGGTGGTGTTTGGAATTAGACAAAGTGACTCAGGGGTTTAACTCTGAGTCCTCCCATTGTGTCTCTCAATATCCTCCCTTTGCTTTGGGAGCCTCATCAAAATGTCTTCCAACCAGCCCTTTCTAATCCCTGCTTTCTTTTGTGTCAGGTTTCATTTAACCTTTAAAATCATTGTAATCTGAGCTTGGTTTTCACACCCATTGCTTTACTTCCTTAATAATTGCTGTGCCTGATTTGTGACCTTTGTACAGCTACAAGAGCAATGCGTGTGTCTCTTATCTATAGCAAATAACAGGCAAGGTGCTGAACAGGAGTTCTGGAGCCAAGTGGAGATAGAGAGCTGGGGCATGGAGACTAGGACAGGCAAGCTGTAACTCTCCCCCGTGGGTCCTGACCCTCACGAGGCTTGCAAAAAAGTTTAGAGGGAGTCTTAAAAGTTTAGAAAGCAGCTGTCTTTCAACTGACTTTCTATTTAAAGGAGTAGCAAAAGGGAAAGCTCAACCAGAAAAACAGCACAGGTAAACTGTTCTGATTTTCACTGACAGCAGCTTATTTCCCCAGGCTGGGAATGTGGATACGGGCAGGAAGTCATGATGGTTGGTTCTCCCTGTCCTGCTCATGTTCCCTTGGCTATTCATAGCTGGGAGAGCTTCACCAGAGATCCCTCTGGACCTAGATAAGCCCAGAAGTGGGGCACTCGTGAAAGGAAGTTGAAGAAACTGCAATAGTACTTGAAGGCTCCTGAGGTCAAGCCTCTGTCACTAAGTATGGCTGGAAATACCTCCATGAAACAACATTCCAGTGAAAATGTTGATTTGTTGGAACAAACTGTCTCATCTAAAACACTCCTGTTCAAGGAGCTGTGGTAGACTCTGAGGTGGCCTCTCTACAGGGCACCCCCAGGCTCCTGGCCAGGCAGGTCAGTCTGTGGGGCAGCCCCAGACCACAGAACCATTCTCTGGGCCAGGCCCTGGTGAGCAGTGCTGGAACAGGCAGCCAGGTGAAGGTCTCCACGCCCACACTGAGGCAGAGACCTGGTGGCACCCAGGAAACTTCAGAGGCGAGTGTGAGCACACAGGGTAGTCACACACTCCTCTGGGTACCCCTCCTAACGCAGGCTCTGGGGCTGAAGGGCTGGGGAACTCTCAGCATGATGCTGGTTGCCTTCCCCTTCTTGTACAGGGCTTCCCTCCCATGGCAGCAGTGTGCTCGTGGACTTGTTGAATCAGACTAAAGTCCTTGTGAAATAGGGAGCTTCCCTGTGGGTGTGCACAGTTAAACCCATACCAACTACTGTACAACAGTCACATTTCTGACCCTTTCTCTTCAATTTGACAGTAGCTGCTTAGAGTCAGTAACAGAATATAATGTAGTGCTGTCCTTGCTGGATTTACAGTGTCCAGAATGGCTGAGTGCCTGCTTTCTCAGATCTCCCAAACTCAACAGATAAGATAATGAAGCTTTCAGTGGGATGTTGATTGAAGCAGAAATGAGTAAAGTAATTAACAGTGTGTCATTCAGTTTGAAAATCAATACAGGCTGTATTGAGCCAGGATAAGAGCCAGAAGAAGGGCTGCTAATACTGTAGGTCTGAAACAGCAAGATATGTAAAAAGTGCATCCACCTAACATGAATTCACCAGGGAGCATTTTAAAAAAGTCAATAGCTAGAGCATTAAGGGCAGGTTTACAGGAAACTGCAGGAGGATCATTCAGGTTGGCACCACAAAATATTGAACACTGAGACACAGTGGCAAGGAGCTGTCTTAAGTAAGTTCAGTATCCTCAGGAGTGGTCTTCAGGGCTGCCAGTCCCTTGTGAAAGGTCCAGATGTGGAAATGCCTCCTAAGCTCAAGGAAATGAAAGGAGACAAGAATCAGATATTCTTCAGAGCCATCCATTCTGGGTGCATTCAGTGTGCCAAGACAACAACCTTTTAAACTTTGAAATCTAGCAGAACTGTACTGAACAGTTCCGAGCCCCTGTGGAAATCTGAGGGGAGTGGCTTTGGCTGGACTTGCCCAGCTCTGGTGGGGATGAATCTGTTGTGTAGCTATTTGCTGTTTTCCATTTTTTTAAACTGGAGCCTGCCTACGTTCCTAAGACTTTTACAGGAGCACAATTGAAGCTGAAGAGGCTCATGCCATGGGGCTTGCTTGGCTGTCTGCAGGCTGTCACAGATGAAGGGCTGAGGGTCAGCGAGGCCATGAACCTGAGGTCTCATGGGCTCTGTGGGGCTCTTTGTGTGAGTCATGAGGATCTCACCCGAGGGGGAACCAGTCAGCTACTACACAATAATTAGCAAACTCATACCTGTGCTTACCTTTCATGTTATTTAACTTGCATTGTTCACACTTGCATGTTCATGGCTGTAGAAGTGGATGGTTAAAAGGTGGTTCAGCTGAAGACTGCTGGAGGTACTGCTCGTGCCTTGCACTTCTCAGTAGTGACAGTGTCAGTGCTTGTTGCCCTCACAGATGTGGCTGGGAGTTCTAGCTCATGATAACTCACTCTTTCATCCAAGAGGAAGGAATAGCTCTGCTATAAGGACGTTGCTTTCAGGCATCAGGAGAAAAATAATTAAACCCAAAAAATAAGAACTACTTGTTAATTGAATAACTATATAGAAATAACAACCCCTCAAGATACGTATTTGCAGAACTACAGTGCTGCATAACGTCACTCTGTGAAACACTTGGCTGCATTAGTCACTCGTGTAAAAGCCAGCAGATCATACCATATTGTATTTACATTTATTTTTCTGTCAAAAGTGTGCAGCTGAGATGACAATGAGATCTTCTGTTTGTTCACATTTGATCCTAACCAGCTGGTGGAAAATACAGTTGTGATTTTACATGGAAATTACCAGCACATTAATAGGACATCCTTGGAATGCTGTGAGCTGGGAGGCAGCAAACACTTCCACCAGTGACAGAGGTCTGAAATTATAGCTGGAGGTGATTTGCACACACTTGAGTTTTCAGTGCTTCCTTCCTTGTTGTAAAAATAGCACAATTCAACAGGTAGGGTGTTTGAGTACTACTGCCTGCTTAGGTTATTAACTGTGTGGTGAGTAATTCATAGATTCAGGGCATGATCCCGGAGGCAAATGTATAATTGCATCAAAATTGTTCACACGCTTTTCAGTGGATGCAGGATTGAGTGAGCAAAACCAAATCTCCTTCTGCATTGCCCACCCAAGCACCATAGTGGCTGAAATGCTGCACTTCAAATTGTCCTTGGTTTTCCTCCCGTGCCTTCGTTCCACATGGTGCAGCCTGTCAAACTGTCTTGGCCTGCAGCTCCAGGGGTGCCAGCTGTCAGTGTGGAGGGAGATGAAACGTGCACAAGATTTGGTGAGTGATGCTGGGTTTCATGAGCTGTGTTACCTGGCGTGCCCTGAGGCCCCACGTCCATGGCAGGGCACAGCTTGCTGCGGGGTGAGCCCACCCACTGCCCAGCAGGGCTGGGAGCATGCTGCATTGCTGCATCCTGGTAGTGCTGGGCAAGCAATCACCACAGGAACGCCACGTGAAGTAACGAGCCACATTTCCTCTGCTCTCACAGGGACAGTAGTGGGACTCTACTTGAGAGAAGGAGGAAGTTTATACTTGAAACAGTAGTTAAAGATCTGACCATGCCGGTGGGAGTGGAAGGTCCTGGTAGGCTTGTCAGGACTGCCAAAAAGGTTGTCTGGACATAGGCATTTTTACTTGTAGACACCTAAATAAATACAATAACTTCAAAACAGCTGAGCAGCCAGCAGGTTTCACTGACTACTTATTCTGACTGTTTTATTAGACCTTTGGCTTGCACACACACTATTTTTCAAATACTGGGAATAATCCTTTGATGTTTACCATTGCTAAAAAACCTCCAGGGTACCCCTGCACCACCAGTGAGAAGAGCAGCTAGAGCTGGGAGCTGCATGTTCTGCAGATCTCTTGTCTTTGCTACTTATGCCCTCTGTAAACAGCAGAGTGATGGGATGTTGTAGCAGCAGAGTGCTGCTCTGTGTGGTGTACACAGGGTAGGCAACTGCAGGAGGCATAGACCAGGAAATAAAATAGTGCCACTGTGCCTCCTTGGCACCACAAATGATGATGAACAACTGCATCGACACAGTCTTCTTGATTAAAACTAAAGCTATATTAGCCAGGGTTGAGCCTATTAAAAAAAAACAAACCAGCTTTTCTTGTGATCAGACCAGGCCTGGAAGAACCTGAAGAGTTCCTTCTCACAGTCCAGACCCTTCACAGCTGCCTTGTTGCACCCCCAGCTCCAGCACCGAGGTGTGACAGTAAAAGCAGTGCAGTGCAGTGTGCACTTTGATTCACCGATTCACAAAAATATCATCTATAAATGAGGCAATTTCATTCAGCAGAGCCATTGTGATGCAATGTTAGAAGAGGATTGAGAGCTGTTTTTATTGATCCCTTCAGACTGTGTTACTGCATACGAATTGGTGCAAAGCACGACCCAATCCCATTTATGAGTCTCCTACGTCGGTACACGTGGAATGTTGTTCTGTAGCATTATTTGTTTAATCAAGCTGATATTTCATCTGCCTCGTTGGAGTGATTATGTGATGAGGACAAACTCAGATTACTGTAAATGATCAACCTGTTCATTTCTGATCAAAGACCTAGCTGAGGGATTTAGACTTTTAAAAACCACACAAAGATTCATTCTCTTTTCTGGTCATTAGATTTTGCAGAAAGAAAAGAAAACCTCCACTTTAGGCAAGAGCATCTTTTGGCACCACAGAATTCACTTAAAAGTTTCAGCTTCCTGTCTTTGAGAAGAACTGGTGGAATTTGCTATGGAAATCACTTTACTTTCATAGGTTTTTGCATCCTCTGCTTCGTTTGCCTTTCTAAGGACTCCGTGTAGAAGAACTTGCTTCCTCCAAGCCAGACTATCATCCCAAAGCCGTCAGGAAATGGGCTTCTCTGGCTGTGCTTCAGCACGGAGAGTGAATGGAACTCTGTTCCGCCACAGGGAGACAGAGCTCAACACTTCCTCAAGCCTGGATGAAGCTGCTTTGTTCTATCTGCTGGAGGAATGGGCTCTCAGCTCCCCGGGCACACCCGTGAAGATGTTTTTGATCCCTCCGGTCGTCTGCCTCGTGGCAGGAGTCCTCATCATTCCTCCCATCTTGTTTGTGATCTGCTCTCGGTGCAGCATCCGCCAGGAGTCGAGGTACATGCTGCTGGGGAACGCTCTGCTTTCTGACCTGGCCTACCTGCTCTGCTACACCCTGTCTGCGGCGCTCAATGCCGCTCGGGTGCAGCTCCCCAAGGAGGCCTGTGTGCTCCTGCTCTTCTCGCTGGCCGCAGCCTGCTGCGGAGGGCTGTTCACAGCTGCTGCCATGGTCCTGGACACGTCCCTAGCCATCCTCTTCCCCTTGCGCTACGCTGCCGTCCTGCCTCCTTCACGGACCAGGCGAGTCATTGTGCTGCTGTGGATGTGCTCCGGGGCCTTCCCGGGGGTTTTCTTCTTGGTGCTCTGGAGCACTCGCAGCTTTCTGCCCTGTGTCCTGGAAACCTGCTCTGTTCCAGTGATACTGATGTTAACTCTGAACGGGACTGATGCTGTGAAACTCTGTTTCTGGCTTTCTACCATGGTCATCTTTCTCTGCCTGTCTCTAATGTTTTGTTGCTATGCTATTCTGTATTTTAAAACCAAACAATCGGGTATATGGGAGGGCATCTGCTCCAGAGCCAGTGTCACGTTCTTAATGCACAACACTGTGTTTTTTTCCCACTTATTCCCACTCTTGGCCCTTTTTGTAGAATCATTCTTGTGTGTTAACGTTGTCATCAGGCTGCAGACGGGAATCTGGGTCTCCCTGATAGTCTGCAATGTCCTGATGATTCTGCCTAAAGTGTTGTTCCCTCTCCTGTACGGGCTTCGATACAGAGAGATCTCGGCGTCTCTCAAATCCATGGTTAGAAAGAAGCAGCTTCGCCTGGTGTCACCTGCCCCATCCCCACCCTGAGCCAGCACAGAGCACAGCCGCAGCACAGGAGCTGTCCTTGCCTTGTTAGCATGCAGGCCTGGTGGAAACCCCTCAGCTTCTGCAGAAGAAGTGATCTGAAGAAGTGATAAACCCGAGTTACAGATGACATGGGTTGATCTCTCTGCCTCCTTGGTGCCAGAAGGGCACAGATCTTTCATCACATCACAGCTGAGAATACAGCAAATGCCACCCTGGATGAATGCACCCACCAGCTGCTCCCCTGGACGAAGTTCTGAGCTTTGTTCTGATGTGGGAAGGCAATCTCTTTTGGAGGAGTTACTGAATCTAGACCCTTTTCACCCACCTGTGGCAGATGCCATTCTGGAAAGTTGAAAATTAAAAATAGATGGTGCAAAGCGAAGGATGTAACCATGGGTCTCGACAGCACCACCTACAGCAGAGAGGATCCCTAACCCAATGTGGACAGAACAGCTCTTTCTTTCAGACAGCAGTGTGTTCTTGCGAGGTTGGTAGCCCGTGTCCTGGTCTGTCAGTCGTGCACTGAGGGGTGGCTCTGTGACCTGCTGCACGCAGTGCCAGGCTGTGCTCCCTCCTGAGCCGTGTGCTGGCGTGCTCACTGCCCTGTGGGTTCTGCCTGGCAGTCTGCAGAGCACTGGGTTCCTCTCCAGCCCCGGCCTGCTGGGAGGTCACCTCTGCTCGGCGCCCGTTGGGAGCCCCGCACACGCGCCGCCTGCGAGCAGCAGGGGTGGGTGGTGAGGGCACAGGGG
>NW_008609369.1:0-479 GCF_000691845.1 Merops nubicus
AGCGGGGAGATCCTCAACAACTGCTGCGTGATGGAGTATCACCAGGCCACCGGCACGCTCAGCGCCCACTTCCGCAACATGGTGAGCACCGACGGCTCCCTCCTCCCGCCCCTCGTGTCCCCATCTGTGTGGCTCACCCCGGTGTCCCCCCGTCTGTCCCTCGTGTCCCTGCAGTCCCTGAAGCGGATCAAGCGCTCGGACCGCCGCGGGGCGGAGTCGGTGACGGAGGGGAAGTTCACCATCCTCTTTGAGTCGCAGTTCAGTGTTGGTGGCAACGAGCTGGTCTTCCAGGTGAAGGTAAAGCCACCAACAACGTCTCCCACGGGCCTGGGCAAGCCACGGGCCCATGCCCACGAGTGTAGGGCTGGGCTGGGACCATGAGGGGCCCGTGCAGCTCTGGGTGGCCCCGGGTTGCCCATGGGCAACACTTCCTCAGCGCCCCACAGCCCATCCCGGTCTGTCCTCTCGGCAGACGCTGG
>NW_008609369.1:517-900 GCF_000691845.1 Merops nubicus
CGGCCCCTGCCGGTGGGGGGGATCGTGCATGGGAGCCAGGACAACAACGCCCCGGCCACCGTGCTGTGGGACAACGCCTTCGCCGAGCCCGTGAGTGCCAGCACCGTGGCAGGCAGGACAGGCCCCGTTGGGCTGTCTTCTGGCGGGACGTGGCAGGAGGTGGTGGGCAGAGCTCGGTGTTGACCCTGCTCTGTGCCCCCAGGGCCGCGTGCCCTTCGCCGTGCCTGACAAGGTGCAGTGGCCGCAGCTCTGCGAGGCGCTCAACATGAAGTTCAAGGCAGAGGTGCAGAGCAGCCGCGGGCTGACCAAGGAGAACTTGGTGTTCTTGGCACAGAAGCTCTTCAACAGCACCAGCTCCCACCTGGAGGACTACAGCAGCACCA
>NW_008609369.1:956-1270 GCF_000691845.1 Merops nubicus
TGCCAGGAGAGCCATGGAGCCCTGGGGTCCCACCGTGCTCTGGGACGGGCTTTGCCACACCTGTGGTACCAGTGCTCGTGCTGGGGGGCTGCGTGGGACGTGTCCCTCACAAGGAGCAGTTTCTTGATGGAGAGGTGCAAAACTGAGACAGCTGTTGGCTGCAGCGGGGTGGGAGGTGTCACCTTCCTCACCTGGAGGGACATGGGGTGCTGCAGAACCTGCAGGTGGGGTCTGCATCTTTGGGGGGGAGGCATTGCTGGCCGTGCCCCCTGGCTGAGCTGACCCGCTGGTGGGTGTCCCACAGTCCAGGTCTC
>NW_008609370.1:0-516 GCF_000691845.1 Merops nubicus
AGCCCTGTTCCCTCTCTGCCACACCTTGGAAAGGCCCCGGAGAGCCAACGGTGACTCCTGCCCCATGGTGAGTTTCACAGCCAGAGCAAAGCGCCTGAAAAGGTCTCGGAGGGCAGCAGGAAGAGGCTCCAGACCCGGCCGCCAGCCACCCTCGTGGGGTTTGGGAGCCCAGCAAGGGCTGCCCAGGGTGCCTGTGGAGCCAGGGCCCAAGGATGCCAGGCCCAGGGCTGCTCTGCAGTACCAGGGAGATGGAGGCATCCATCAGCACCAGCAGCTGCCCCTGCCCAGCCACGAGGGGAAGGGGAGGGAGCAGCTTGGGTCCCACCACATCCCACAGCCCCTGCTCCCAGGACTGGGTGGGAAGACAGCCCGTGGGACACAGCAAACTGCTGCTGAGCTGGGCTCCCATGGAGACCTGGTGGCTGCTGGTCGGGTAGGGGTGAGGCAGGAAGGATCAGAGCAAGGCCACGTCCTTTCAGCTGGAGGAACTCCCCTGTGCCAGCAGCAGGGCCAGCT
>NW_008609371.1:0-483 GCF_000691845.1 Merops nubicus
CTTTCTGCCAAACTGGCACCCTATTAACCTCCCAATTATTCTGTTCCCAAAAGTATATCCACTCTATACAGCCTTTGAAGACTGAAAAGGAGTCGGTATAGAGCATATGTATACAGCATTCTCTGAGGCCTTTTCCTTCTTAAAAACATTAAGAACCATGTCTAATTCGCCTATCTGGGCACTGCCTTCACCTTGGTTTATCAGTTGCTCGCCCATGGAAGGTTTAATTGCAGCAGATTTAAATTTTCCAAGTTTTCCCTTCTCTTCAGGCAGAAGCATCAGTAAACCAGGCATTAGCCATGTCACTCTTGAATATCGGGTCCTCTTTAATAGGACTGGGAGTTTTCATTATTAAATCCTTTTTGTTTGTAGATGTGATTTGCTCTTGGATTTTCAATTGTTTATCTGGACCTTCCTCAAGCCCAAAAAGATTAGAATAGTACTCAATTAGACTGCACCATTTTCTGATTGTCCCCTTTTGGG
>NW_008609372.1:0-1833 GCF_000691845.1 Merops nubicus
TCAAGGGACAGGGGGTCACCCAAAGCTCCAGCAGTGCCCATTTGGTTGCTGCAAAGTGCCCAGCTTCCATGGCACAGCCCCGGGGAGCCGAGTTAATCATTGCCAAGACTGAAACCAAACGGTGCGTGCCCCGCGGCTGGCATCGGGGCGAGGGAAGGGGGCAGGCTCAGAGCCTCAGCGTCCTGCTCCTGGCCCTCAGCCCATCAGATCCCACCCTGTTTGTCTTTCAGGGAGTTTGGGGCCAGCTCAAAGCCTCCAGGTGCTGGGGACAAAAAACCAGAGCACCTCAGCGGGGTGAGAGGGAGGGACCTGGCGAGCGCCGGGCACCACGCCGGGCTGGCAGCGACAGCACCATGAGCCAGGAGCTGCCCGCTGCGGTGTGCAGGTGTGGTGGAACCTGGCACCAGCCTGGCACAACCCCCAGAGAGAGGAGCTCCTGGCACAAAATCCTGGCCAGGCTGGGGAAGGGCAATGGCACAGGCTTGGCACAGGCTTGGCACAGTCCCGGTGCCCCCCGCGCAGCCCCAGCACAGCGGGGAGGATGCTCAGGGGGAGACAAGGGGAGAACCCCCCCTACCTGCTGGCACCCCCAGCTCAGACTCACCCACTCCTCCACGTTGGGACCCTCCTGGACCACCGGCACCTTGTCCCAGTAGATGTTGGGTTTTCCATACTTCCAGATCTTGCTCCGTGTCTTGTGAGCGAAGAAGCAGATGAGGCAGAGGAGGATGACGATGAGGAACCCACAGACAATGGCCACGGCCTGGAGAGGCAGAGGAAGGGGTGAGGGGAATCTCAGGGTGGGGGTCTTGCGGGGCTGTAAACACCCCACCCTAGAGGTCTGAGTATCTCCCTGGGCTGAGTAGGAATCACTCCCCTCATCCCAAAATCCTCCCGATGCTGGACCCTCCACCATGGCAGGGGCAGATGGGCAGGACCCCCCCACACCCAGGCAACGGGATGAAGCCCATGAGGGGTTGGGGAGCTTCTGGGGCCAGCTCAAGCAGTGGGGTGAGCGTGACTTGCCCATGGGGACAGACGTGTGGGGCTGGGGGGGCAGCAGGGAGCTGGGCCCCTCCGGCACCTCCACACAGCACCCTGACCCCGCTGCCAGCTCGGCCACGGGCTGGCTCCTGTGCCAGATGGGCTCCCAGGAGCCAGGTTCCTGCAGCCACACCGAAATGGGGGCCAGGAGAGGACGGATCAGGCCACGCTTGGGCTCTGCAGGGAGCAGGAGCAGCACGGGCTCCCCGGCTCCCCCCGCTCAGGGCACAGGAATGCGGCACGGCCGGCATGGCCGGATGGAAACCGGCAGCACCAGTCCCAGCCCGTGTGCCACGCAGGATCCCGGCCGAAACTGGGGCTGATGGACTCGCCTTGGAGGGCTCTCGCTGCCCCACTGACCCACTGGAGCACCCAGCACGGGTGCTGGGGGAGAGCTGGCACCCAGCTGGCACCCTGACCCAGCACCCATCCTGCCCCTGCCCCAGCCTTGCTGAAATACTTTTACAACTGGTGAGACCAAAGTACCAGAAACCGGGTCTGGGATGGGACAGCAGCTTGTCCCCTCCCCGAAACTCCCTGGCACAGGCAGCTCACCCCGGTTCCTTCCGTGGCCCCAGCTCGCCCTGGCAAACAGCCAGGCTGGGATCCAGCACCGCTGGGCACCCCCTGCCCTCTGCAGCTGCCAAATGGTGGCCGGTACCACCAAAACCATTAAGACCAGAGCAGAAGACCCCATGCCAAGGGCAGGACACGTGGTGGCCAGTGCTCTCCCTGCTACGTCACCCTTGCTGAGCATCACGGCTGAAGCCCAGCGAGGGGTTTGGCTCG
>NW_008609373.1:0-14535 GCF_000691845.1 Merops nubicus
ATTATTATTCTTCCCCTATATCAGCAGGGAAAAAAATGAGCAGAAATCACTAAGCTTGAGAATCAAAATCAATGATTGGACCTGCACTTGGCAAGCCTGAGGCAAATGTTATTTTTCCTTGCATGTAATTCTAAGCCAACCCCTTGTTTTTTTTTTTTTTTTTTTCTTTCTATTCACCCCCTTCCCCCCCCGAAACCAAGGGTTTGGGGCCAGGGAAAAGAGGGAATTAATTTTAAATGGCATCTCCTAATGAGCAAATAAATATCAGAAACCTCAGGACCTACTTGTGCAAGAGCAGGGAAATTACTTTTGCATATTTGATTTTCAAGAGTTGAATTAGAGAAAGAGAGAAATAGAAGTGTGGCCACAGTGGGAAAATTCATGAGAAGTGCAAGTTGTGTGGTTCAGGCAGCTTCAGGTAGTGCTGAAAGATTTCAGAAGGTGAACAGATTCCTTTCTCATTAATGATGGGGCCCTGACTCTAGGTCCACTGAACTCACTCTGCATGAAAGGCTATTCAGCTTGCTCCTTTGATGGAAAGCATGAGCCTGTTACTTATGAGCTCGTGGTAGCTCTTCTTTTATTAGGAAGTTGGGGGAAGGAGAAAGAAGATGGCTGGAGGAGGGGAAGGAAAAGATGGGTAGCAAAAAACACCGATAGCTGAACATGGGACTTTAAGGGATTTGCAGCACAGGCTCCTGGGGAAAGGTTAAAAGCTTACAAGGTAAGTGACACATTTCCAGAGCAGACTTTTTTTTGCTTATTGTTCATCAACACGTTAAGGAAAAAAACTTCTCTGCATCTTCAATCCAACCTTACCCTCTGACTTTCTCATAATCTCACAACATTATTCATTCTGCTAGCTTGGAACTAAAAAAATAACCAATTTTTTTTTTTTCTCAATGGATATTAGCTGTATTTGAATAATGTTAAAAAAGTATTAAATAAAAACCTGACCATCTTCACTGCTGCCACAGGGAACATGAAGCTTGCTGTTCTGAATTGTTCATAGCTGCGAGCTCTGATCAGACTTTATGAGGGCTTGAAATGTTCTTTCAGCCCCTTGCAGCAGAAAGCTGAACTCGCATTATTCCTGTAAGGATATGAAGGATGATCTTGGGATGTTTGCTATAACTGTATAGCAACACTCTTCAAAGTGATCAGAAATGTGAGCAGATTACTTAGCTAAGCTCAGTTTTGAGGACTGTATTGCCAGCTAGCTATTTCTGGTAAAGGTTAACTTTCTATATGGGGAAAAAAAAAAATTACACTTGAAAGAAAACCACACATACTGTAAATGTCCAGGACAGGTAATTGCTTGTAGGTGTAGGGCAACAGCAACAGTGTGTCTAAGCCTTGTCATGTATTTTAAAGGGACAGAATCTAAGCTCCTGTTCAAATAATTTGAACATGAGTACCTTTAGTATATTTTAAGATATTTAAGCATAAAAAAGGTTAAAATAAAAAATTACTGTGAAACATCTTTATAATTATTATAGCAGCAGTATAAATGCATTGCCTTTGTAATGTGAATTGTAAAATAACAAATTTTAAAGACCTGACTGATGGTTTTAAAAGATAGAATATTATTAGTAGTTGAGTTAGTATTTAAATTTTTCAAAAGCAAAGTAGTTAGGAAAATGGTTTAAAATCACCCACTTGTAGCCAAATCTGTTGAAGCAAGAATGCTTCAGCTGTTTCAGTGTTTGGACCAATCCACAGCTGTAACTTCTAGGAATGGCTATTTTGTTCCTCAAAGGCAAATTCCAGATTATTCTAGCCTACTGCAACACCCCAGACCACTTCTCAGGCCAGAGTTTACACACCTAACTGAAGGTACAACTTCATTTGTATTCAAAAAATCTGGCATGAATTTACTTGTAAACTCCTCAGCACACAACAGTACACTAACTTACAGCATCTTCTCAGACAAGACCTTCCAATAATATCTGTTAACTACTGGAGTTCTGTGACCATACAGACGTGTGTTCAGGATACAGCCCAAAGTCTGACAAAAATCAAAGACTGACATTTATACAAACACAAACAATAGCACAGAAAAATTGGAGCTATCACCTTCAAAACTGCACTTGGGAGCATTTGGTCATAATGATTTTTTTTCCAACTATCTCATTATTCCAAAAAAGAACTCATTTTGGTCAAAATATGAAATCAAAGTAGGAAAGGGGAATTAATTTATTCACCTAACTACTACTTTCTAAAAACAAGTATGTGACTTCTAAGTAAACTACCAGACTGCCCAACAGGAATGGTATAAATCGTTCTTTGGAAGGGAGAATTATTATTTTTTTTAATCATCTACTATTTATTCATCAGCAATATGAAAGGTGTAGAAAAGAACTATGATCTATTTACAAAGCAAGAGACTAGATTTTCAGTTATATCTACTAATCTGGTTGGTGTCTATAGATTCCTGAATTCAGTTCAAACTGTATTTTGCCAGTTTTTATCTGTTGCCAAGGAAGATGTATCAACCATTTGCAGTCTATAATAACTTTGGTTATCTTCTACATTGAACAGAGATCTTGCTAGAAAACTGAACAGGCAACTTCAAGATAAAATTTAAGTACTGCCTGTGTCTACTGACTTGGGGCATAACTTCAGTGCTGTAACATTTGGTATACTATGACCTCAATTCAGTAGCCCTCAGGTAGAATATTAATAGTTGCTTTGGCAGAAAAAGTACATCCAGGCCTGGAAAAAAAATTAGCAAAATCTTTAATTTGTTGGTCTTGCTAGACAAATTAATGAGACAATCTATAATTGTGTTTAAACACAAAATACATGCAAAATCTGATTTTGAAAGTCAAGTGTATCATCACAATATAGAAGAAGAGATTAAAAGGAAAAATGGCAATAAAAAAAGATGAAGCCATTTAGCTCAGTAATGAAAATGGTGACGTGATTGTAGAAGAAAAGTAATATGGCTTATTGCAAATTATACAGTAAAGCACTTCAGTGCTTGACATGGTAATCCCCCAAAACAGTTTTCATCATTTCATACACTGCAATTGTCTATAAGTGTATGCTAGTGAGAGGCTGTTTGTAACTGCATCTAGCCTGCAGGGAGAAAAAGGCACTGTAGCATTTGTGAAGCTGCATGAAGTTTTAAACAACCACAGTTATTATGGGACATTTACAAAATTCCAAACAGGAATGAGGCACGATGTACCTGAGCCTCTGTGAGGCTTCTTCATTTAATGTGCTCAGAGTCAAAACAGCAACAACGCAAAGCAGTTCAAGTAGCACTTTTTAGCCCAGATCTAAACCTTTCTCTCCTCATCCTCAAAAGTTTCAGATACTCACTATATCCCCTATTCCTGCAGGATAATCCATGTGTCTTACTACATTCTAGTTTCTTAGGAAACAGGTGTCATTTCAAGCCATAAACTTGTTGTGCATCAAAGACTAACAAAGGAAAGCAGAACCCTTGCACACTCCATCCTCCCAAGGATTCCACAAAATTACCCAGTAAACCCCACTGCTAGAACAGCAAGCACCTTCTGATTCTCATTGCACTCCTTACCAGTTTCACCTAAATTTGGGTTGAGTTTGGAGGGGAAAAGGACCAACTGAGTATAAGCAGAAGAAAAGCAAATAAAGGACACCTGGAAGTATTGATGATTCCTGCGCAATGGTCTGGCAGCACCAAGGGGAAGGAAGTGATTAGGTAGAGATCAACCTTTACTTCGAGTTTTATCTAAAACCTATTTAAGTCACGTAGGTGAGTTCTCTTGCCTCCAATGAGTTTTGTACTAAGACCCAGATCTGCAGCATTGGACATGATAGCTTATGGTATCCCTTCTATAAGATCATTATGAATTTATAAACATTTATTTTGGAAAGAAAAATGGAGAATGTCCCAATATCACTAGCAAAACAATTTTTCCTCACTCTTTGAAACACACACATACGTATACCACAAGAACAATGCTGACTGCTGACTTGATGCTTTTTGATGTGTGAACACATAAGACGATTGGAGACATTCCAATTATCTCCAGTTCAAAGTTAGGCCAAAATTAAAAGCAGTTATGAATAATGCATTATATTTTAGTAGAAACAGCAATGCTGAGCAGAATAAAGATGAAAGTTTAGCTTAGCAGTGAATACATGAAACAGGTAAGCAACACGGCTTCCTTAGACACACTGGAGTTGCACACCCTCAGAAGTTCAATTAGTGAAACATGTCAAAACAGAGTTTTGTGACAGATTATAAATTGCTTTCAGATGCAGTTCTGACATTTTCAGGATTATATTAGAAGATGAAGTTTTTTGTGAAACTTTCTCCAACTTCTTTATGATGTTTTTGGAAGAAACCCTGTCAAAACCCTTATCATTTACCATAGTAGCCTAGGAGTTGGTTGTAGGTCAAAAGATGCATCTTGGAAGGTTCATTAGCCAACATATAGGTCAGCACAGTAGCTCAGGTCCTCAGAGGGTGCTAGGCAGTCTATTTCAGAAACCTTACCAATTGCCTGAAAATCTAGCATTTTCAGGAATAAATGGCTTCCAGATAGTAGTATTTCTAGTTTGATAACTTGTTCTCGCTTGAATGTCTGTGCTATGTGTGTGCTAATGTCCAGCAGATGTTCCACTACTACCTCATGTTCCTGCAATTCTACTTTGTGGATTTTTTGAATGAGATAGGTTCTCAAAAGATGATCATGATAATGCAGATTGTAACAACAAGAAGATACATGTGGTTACTTTGGGTCTTTCACTCTTATCAGAGAGCTATCCATTATCTACCTTGTATCTTCATAGTTCTGCACATTTAGGCAATCTGAAGGAAGCCTTTCTGGTGAGGCAATTAGCCTGGTGCGTAGGCTCAGTGCCCAGTTTTGACAAGAGTAACTGACAGCAGGTGAGATGCTGTTTGTCATGGCTTATGCATGAAGTTACCTGTACTGTTATTTACGGATGCCCTCGCTGAAATCTGGTGTTGCCTTCCTTTGCTGACTTCAGTTTCAGCTTACTAGTAATTTGCAAACCATAAAAATGAAGTGACTGCATAAAACAATCCAATAGTCTCTAGATTTTAGTAGCAGTCAACAAGCTTTAGCAACAACAAAAAATTGTATCACTCAGTAGACTCGCTAGGAATTACAAAACAAGGCACACATTTCAACAAATTAATAGAACATCTATTATAAAAGTTAATTAATGTAGTAGCTATTATGATTTTCTTTTATATCATTCAATGCTAGGGTAATTCTGAGCTTTAATTTAGTTCAGAAAATAACTACCAGTAATAAGCATTAGCATATACAGTACTTGTTATCTCTTGTTTTAAAATTATTATTATTTGGTTTCCTAGAACAAACTGCTCCACTTGAACAAAATCTTCTTTACTTGAGCAGAAGTAGGTGTGAGCAGGGGTAGGCATTTGACTTCATCTGCCAAGGGCATACAGCAGGATTGTGAGAAAGTTACAACAGAGATATCTAAAATACCAATGTTTGAGTGCCTTCCTAGTCTCAAATTTCTCCTGCATCACCCAATTTTTATGGCAATTTTATGCAATCTGATAAGAAATATGGAAGTAGGAAGAGGGTGATTTTAGCTCTTTTCTGGACTGGTCTTCCATGAAGTAGAATATGACAAGCAAGTCCTCAGCCTACTTATCTCAGTGATGCTATGCAGACTTGTGTGTAACCATGGGAGAATTTTGTCTCTAATGTTTAATATTATCCTCATAACAGTTGTTGGAACAACATAAAACACTAAAATATAGTGTATATATTTTCCAGAAATCTCTCCTGATTAACATACATCTATAAAACATTTAGGCTGAAAACACACAATAAAGCATTTTTCAATCTCACTGATTAAAATTCGGTTATGCGTCATTAATGAATATGAAATTTAAGTAGCTTAATGAATTTGCAACACTTCATGTGAAGTAAGCTGTATTTTTTACTTCAGGATTAGGCTGCCTGATTTGCTTTTAGTTAAACCTACAACACAACTAACTCCCTGTGGGGCCTCTTGTAAATTTAGGAGTTCTAGCTCATAAGGAATTAGTCTCCTACACAAGAAAATCAATCAATCAATCAATCTGATTTTCAGTGAACATTCTCAAATTACAGATTAGTATTACCACACTGCTAAGTCATTACTATTAAATGGCTGCATTTGAAGGCATGGCACTTTGAAGTTATTCTCTTGAGTATAGGTCTTACAGAAATGTAAGAGTACTATCTGATAAAAACTCCTACATAATTAGGAAAGTTAAGGGTATTATGAATAGACTGCCCAGGAACTCTGACAAGCTTTTGCTTTTAAAGGACCAGCTCAAATCTCAATCAGACAGTAGGTAACTGTATCAGTTCAGGACACACACAGGCACCAGGGAATGATGTGGAAGGGGGGGGGGAAAAAGAATTGCTTCCCTTCTTGATATCTAAAGTGACTGATTTTTTTGATTATATGTTTTGATTATTATGTTACGTGTATGTATATATATATGAACATGAGATTTACATAACAATTTACATTTTCCATATAGAGTGATGATAATTTTTTTCAAAAGTTTACAGAGAGAAAACTAAATAACAGATTTGGGGGTTTTTTAACAACTAGAAGCCACTTTTCTGAACACCACTTAGTAATTCTTTATTACATTTATTTTTGTTGAAGCTATGTCTTAGATATGATTAACTGTTTCACAAACTCAGCCTGTATCTCTCTATAGCTTCTCTCCTCACATACACCTACAACCTGGACTCATTTCTACCTTGCCTAGCTCTGGAGAAGAAAGCAATTAGGAAAGCCAGAAATACAGGGGAAAGCATCATCAACCACAGAAGCACTCTGAATTCTGCAGAGATTACAGACTTAGGAGTTCTAGTTTCAAAAACCTCTCACCAACATGACTATTTGTTTTAGGGAGTTTTTGGCATACACACACGAACAAAAATAATAGTTAAAAATATTTTTTTAAAAAAAAAAAAAACACAGATAAGTTTAAGAAAAGCCTCCAAAGCTGAGCTAAAACAGGCTTTGCCCATTGAATGCCCAGCTTTTGCAGACCCAAGAACCTGGTCTAATGGCAAACACAAGTGAGCACCAGAAGGAACGAGCTTCCCCCTGGTAAAACAATATCAGCTTCACATTTCCCCCATGTTCATGCCCAGGGAATCCCCTTTGAAGTTGCTAGCTGAGATGACATGTTTCATGCCACTGGAGTGAGGCAACCAGCAGCAGTAAGGCTGAAACCCAGACACATCAGAACATACAGGGCTCTTGAATTCATGATATCTGCTTTATACTGTTTGATTCTTCTTCTGGTGAGAAAGGAAGGAAGAATATAAATTGTAAAATCTAAGTAAAATAATAAGACAACCTCCCTAAACGATCTTTAATACTGGCACAATGAACTTGAAGAAGACAAAGAAAAGGTGACAAATTCAATAATTATTATCCTACAGACTTCAAAATAACTATGTTAAAAAAAAAAAAATTAAACAGAAATTATTGAACCTTGATATGATATAGCTAGCTGTCAGATGAGTGCCAGTCCTAAATGTCAAAGCCAAAGAGGTTCAAGGGACACATTGTTTTTACATCATCAGTTATGTTAATTGACTTGATCAATACAGAGCAGAGGGAAAATAAAAGCTCCAGGAAGACACTAAATCTTTTTCATTTGTAGTACAGTTACATTTATTTCCTTACACAGATATTGACATAAAGGGTTGGGCCAAAGTAGCTCGGTCATGTTAATTCTTTGACTGATTTCTGTCAAGATGCTTTAGCAAAACAGAAAGCTAATTTATTGGGTTCATTTAATTTCACTAGTGTACAGGTAGCTCACAAATTAAAAAAAAGTAATATTTTTTAAAAAAAAGCTTTCAACATTCATGCAAATGTAGCAGGAGGGTTGTTCACCTGCAGATTAGTGCTCAGCTTAATCCAGTCTGACCATACAGGATTATCATATTTCAGTGTTTCACATTCAATAGTTTATGCTTGGATAGCCTGAGGCTGTGTCCTAGAACATATACAATAAAATGAAAATAAATATGTGACAATCTCCTATATTCTGTACTGCTCAGCACCAGCTCAGTACATATTTGTTTATTCACTGTGATTGTGGTATGATAGCACAGGTCCTTCCCAACTAACTCAAACTGTGCTGAAACACACTATAGATGACGGTCTCATCCATACACACATTTATAATCTGACCTGGGGGGCTCATCCTAGCTCTTATTTTTAAGGAAGCATTTTGATGAATAACAAGTTAATCTTTGAGTAATTTCATGGCAACTTCTTGCTAAAATTATACCACATTTAACTTAATTTTCTCAATATTTCTCTGCATCTTTTACTCAAGATGTCATTAAGGTTATTGTACCTTATTTCTATTCCAGATAAAGTCACTAGAATTAAACTAATGGCTGTTAACTGTCCTATAAACTGAGTAGATTTTAATTCACTCTAAAACTTCCCTAATAATTGCTGTTGAACTTCCTGGCTGCATCAGCAAAAAGAATCCAAGCAATAGATGTTTCCAGGAACTGTATTACTTGCAGTAATTCAGGCAAGACAGATATATTACAAGTTTAATAGAAATCTGCTTGTCTACTAGTACCGCTGCAAGTGAGTTACTACAAATGAGCTCATCAGCTCAGTATTTCTCATCATCAGCTGTAAAAAAAAATGTTTAAAACTAAAAACATTGAAAAAAGAAAAAAATAAACAACAATAAAAATGAAATTGATCCCATTCACTGACCTTAATGAATCTTCCAAAATATCTGTGTGAATGCTAACAACATTGTTGCCATAATTTCTGCTAAAGCAAACACAAGGTTGACTAGACACACTGGCAATTTTGAGCCACTAATTGTGATGCCCTGAAGCTTATAACACGAAAAAGAATTTTTTTTTTTTTGGTTGAGCTGGTTAGAAGAAATAGTAACCCACATGCATTTACAAAAATACTATATCAAGAAGATTGACATCAGCAGACATACAGATTTTTCTTCCCCTGGGCACCAAATTGCTGATGTATGTGCATGCTCCCTTCTTGGCATAATTGATTTCCACTTTCTGCATAGTGGCACATTCTTGGAATAGTTGGTGTCGCAACAGGCATGAATATGCAAGTGAAGGACACACTAGCTGGGCTAAGACCAGAATTTCTTCATCTTGAACCCAAGTTTGATCAAAATTTAAAATAGACTACCAGTTACTTTTAAATATTCAGCTTTAAAACACCCTAAGTAAAATTAATGAGTATGTATTACATTACCTAATTCTATTCTTTCATGTTATTGTCAAAATCAGATTGAATCACAAACATTAAAACAAGGGGGTTTTTTATGCTTTTTATGCCCTTTATTTGAAAACAAGACAGAAGAAACAGTGAGCAGACTCCATCATCTCCAGAAAAAATGTAACATGAATAAGAACAAATCTACAACTATAGAGAGGCAACTGTTCAGCTACACCCTGATTGCCTAAACTGTCATTTGTGCTTAACAAGTTATAGCAGCTCCTTCAAGCAGAACAGGCTAAGCCAACTATTTTTTTTCTGAGATCTTTTCCTTTCATTCAGTCTCTGACTAGCTCTTCTACACATTTAAATGACCTGAGGTCCTTAGACTCCTGCCTAATAAGATGCTTCTCTTGCTACATCATTGATTCAAAGGAAGAGTATCACTCCTTTTTATTTCTCCTTTCATTTTTTTACCAAAGCTGATTCATCCACACCAATCGAGACTATAATAACATCATCCATAATACATTACAGTGTTGTTTCCCAAGTGGATGTACTTGACATTTACTTGACATTTCAATTAGCAGACAAGGAATTTCCTAAAAACTATGGAATTCTACATCTGGAGCATCTATGAAAAGCAGGAATCAAACTAACTACTGACAAACTTCTCCAGGTAACTGTGCCAAAACAACCATGAAAATCTCAGTGGCTAATTAGTAGCCATACACCAGTATCATAGGAAATATGTCAGATTACATTAAATATCCTATTTTGGCAGAGAAAAAAAATGGGGATTAGCACCATGTCCTCTCTAAACCCTGGGGAAAAGCTTTCCTTTCAAGCCAAGGTGAAGCTACAGTACTGAGCATCAGTGGGAAAAAAAAAAAAAAAGAAAGTTTCACACTGTTCGACAAACAATTACTCCCAATGGTGTCACAGGGCTGACTTTATGCCAGTGAAAACACAATTTGCTCCAGAGCTATATAACTGAATTTTTACAGCTAGTTTTCCCTTTCAGTAGAACTGGAAATTGGCATAGCGATGAACCACATGTTAAGTTGCTCTTACATTTTCAGCTTGGTTTGCTCTAAAAAAAAAGCTGGCTATCACAGGGGTAGAAGCTGGTCAAGGCTTCTTCAGCAAAACATTTTAAAAATGGAAAATGCCAAACTACAGCATTCATTAGCTCTGATGAAACTATTATGTGCAAAGATTTATCAAGTCCTAGGTCAGAGAGAGAGAGACAAAGACAAGGAAAAGACAAAGAAAGACAAAGACAGTCCATAACCACAGATTGATGGTTGGAGCGTTCAACCTCACTTCAAATCTCAAGCTTAGAAAGCTTTGCTCAGTTCAGAACCACAATTTGAAACTTTTTTCTCCCACTCCCATCTGCTGCCAAGTTATTAATGTGCAATCAAGTTATCCTTCAGCACGAATCTCTGAAATTTATAAACCTTCAGTCACTGAAAAGTGGTTTGGTAACAGATTTCAAATCTTAAAATTTATATGCAACATGGAAATCTCAAACATCTGTGCAGGCCTAGAAAAAAGACCAAAACCCTGATGTTCCCTAAAGACATTTGCCTGAGGCTTTGAAGCTCTACCTACATCCTATTCATTAAATTATAAATTCTTACAAATCATTCATGCAAAATCCCCATCTGAGGCCACTGTTGTTGCTGCTTGTGAAGTTTAATGGCATTTCCTGGACAAATTCCTTTATTTCAGGTCCAAGTAAAATGGTTCAGTCTACAATTAAGGTTATCAAACACTATAAGCAATGAATATAATGTGCAATTTTAATTCACAATTCTTTTTCATGTTCCAAATAACAGTATCAGTCTATATGCTTTAAAGCCTTCCAAAATGCAAGAGCTAGAATATATTGCTATAACTATACTTACAAAGGTGATGGGCACACAAATTGGTTTCTGGATCATACTGCTGTGTGGGTATAAGATACTACTAGAACAGAACATAACATGCAAATGCAGTGGTCCTCTGCACCCTGGTAACTTTCAAGGCCCACAGATCTCTCAGTGACCATTCAGACTCAACATCAGAGTAAGAAACAAGCCCATGCACTAAACCCAGTTGTGCTTCAAAGACAGAGGCGATGTGCTATATTCATCCTACTGTGTACATAAAAGGGTAGGCATGGACAGATGAAGACTTGATCCCATTTTGTTATTTAATCCATACTATAAATAATGCCATACACAAGTCCATATTCCATGCAGATTCCTCTGGTTTTGTCCCTCTTTGCTTCCTTCACTGCAGATGCTGGGGCATTAAGTCACGTTGAGGTACTCTGTTAAACAGAAACAAATGTTTGTTAGTAATAACCAGATCTGTGTGGAAAGTGACCAACAAGTGATTTGAGTAGCTGGACAGTGAAAGCTCCAAAGACAGCATTTCTTGGAGGGTTCCTTTGTACTTCAGGCTATAGCCTCAGATTAGCATTAATGATGTTTGTAATTATTTGCTGAAGTACAGTTATATTTTAAATATACACATGGGAATAGTTGAGTAAATTGTTTCCAAAATGCTGTTTTCTAAGACCAGTGTAAAACCCTCATTTCTTCTTCCCTGACTCACATCTAGCTCTATAAGTTTCACTCTCAAATCACTTTCTCCTTCACTTTCACCCCTCTTTCTTGCTAGTATTCCTTAGTTTTATGAAGTCATTCACCAGCAACTTTCGACTTTTTCTTGCTAATTAGTTTTACCAAGTCATTGACCAGCAATTTTCCACTTAAGAGAAGATGTAACTGTAGTAGGAAATTGTATTCAAACACAGTAAAGCAAAAGCTTACTTCATGTGTATTTATGTTTGGACAGTAAGTATAACAGTCTCACACACTTTCTCTTTCACTTTCACCCCTCTTTCTTGCAGAAAATATTAATTCCTTAGTTTTATGAAGTCATTCACCAGCAACTTTCGACTTTTTCTTGCTAATTAGTTTTACCAAGTCATTGACCAGCAATTTTCCACTTAAGAGAAGATGTAACTGTAGTAGGAAATTGTATTCAAACACAGTAAAGCAAAAGCTTACTTCATGTGTTTTTATGTTTGGACAGTAAGTATAACAGTCTCACAGATGAATACGGAAGCGCAGTGGGATTAAACTATTTGCCCCACAAGGTAGAGCACAAATGCTGCAAATGCCAATCCAGTTCATTAATCATAAGATAATAGAACATGTTATAGTGATGTTTGGCAGTGTGAGAGAGGCTTGAAGCAACCTTCCAGGCTGAAACAGACATGGTGTGACTGCTGCTGACTCACTCTGCAGTGAGTTACACCTCTGACCAGCTCGACTGAACCACAGCAGCATTGCTTCAAAAGCGAGCTACACAATGAGCACAGGCTGAGTAAACTTATTCTAGGGTCCACCCACCAGTAACATGAGGCAATGCCTAAGGAAAACATCTTCAAAATGCAAGCAATTTGTTGAGGAACAGAACTTACATAACTACAAAACCAATTAGACCTTATGGAGTTTCTATATTGACAGATTTCAACATTCAGAATATAGATAACTAAAGGTCATCATCCACACTTTGTAGAAAGAGAGCCAGAAATAAAAGGATACTATGATTCATCTGTTACATGATATAGGAGCTGAATTTAGGTCTTTAGCTTCTCTGATTTATAAAAACTACCTTTCCAACAACACTGCAATACAGTGCCTCAAAGCTATGCTAGAAAAGGAAAAAAAAATACTTTCCCTGAACTTCCATTCTCTAAAACACACCCCTACGTTTATATACACATACATAGGTATGTATATAAACAACAAATATACATAGACGTTCACACACCCCTTTACATATACATAAAAAAACATCTAAAGAGAATCTGCTGGACTGCAGATGGAAGAGTATGGAAAAACACTTTGATACGGTGCCAATAAGCACAACATAAGGAACTGCAGAGAACAGGGTAAGTCTCAGCCATTGGTATCTGTATATATTACTTTGGATTTTATCCAACTGTGGCAAGATCCAGCTCGTATGCAAACTGTGTTCTAGGGAAGAAGTATGGGCTGTCAGCTATTCCAAACCTTGGTAGAAACCCCAAGTGCTCTTCATGGTGCTTGTTGTGTGGTGTTATAACAGGCCTTGCCTATAGATCAAAGTGCAGATATGTGACTCTTAGAGAGTGCATGCCTAGCTAGTATGGTTTTCCTTATTTCCATTAGAATGTTTCCAAATTCTTACATTCCTTAGTTCCAATGACAGGATAGATCTAATTTCTGATGTTAAAAAACCCTAAACCACAAACAAACAAAAAGGGACCATTTTTAAAACAGACTGAATCGGCAATTAGGGGTCAATTAACTGTATATGTTTTGCTAAGATGCATAGACATATATTTCTACAAGTATCAGCAAATGTTTGAGTAACGTGGGAAAACAGATTAGCAGCAGAATGAGATCTGGTATTTGTTTTTTATGCATACTTATTTGCTGGCTTGGCGATGCTGTTTTTAGGTCTTTGTAGCTCTCAGAAAGAAATATTATCATACTTATTATGGATGTTAGCCTATGAATTCCTGCCTTCTGCTTTTTATAACCTTTTGTAAAGATCTTAAAGGCGTTTGAAGAAGACTTGAGAAAACTCATCCCACACCCTCACCTAACATGACACACACTAACGTGGTCCTGAAGCAGGCTGGTCCACTGGAGTCAAAGCTCGTGCTGCCTGGATCTTCCTTGATGCCCAAGACAGGCAGCATGCTGTAAGCAAGACAAGCCTCAGAGCAAACAGGTGTCAGGTCACGACAACACCTGCACGCTCTACAGGTCGTGGAATACAGCTAAGATACAAGAGTGAGACCAGGAGCAAAGCAGACTTGGCAGGGAGGAAAATGGCTGACCTCAAGTTGTTTTAAGAGGAAAATCTTATTTTAAATAAGGAAAATATAAGCTCTATAGCAGATCTGTTAAGATTTGGAAACCAAAAGGGAATTTAGCAGGCAAGCAGTAAAGATGATGAGTAACTACAAATCTTTTTAAAATTACTACGTGTTTAGGCTAGATGACAGGACTTGTCCTCAAATCTCGAGGAACCATGAATATATTCCTTATGCTTTTGAGCATGTGCAGGTTCTCAAAGTCGTTTGCCCTGCCTACCTGCCTACACCGGCTTTGTGCTTACTTCCAGAGTGGCTTTTCTCACCCTAATCACCATGGAAACCCATGAAGCCTTTCGCTGCATGTTCCAACAGAGCCATTAAATAAATGAGTTTAATAATTTAAAAACCCAGTGCGTTAC
>NW_008609374.1:0-2772 GCF_000691845.1 Merops nubicus
AGGCTCAGCCCCGCTGCGCCTCCTGAGGAGCCCTTGCCCAGGAAGGCACACGGCGGCCGAGGGACGTGAAGAAACTTCTGCTGCTACTTTCCTCCGGGTCTGCTGCAGAGCAGGCGACGCCCTTGGCCCCAGCCATCAGCTCCCCACCCTGTGTTGGACCCTGTGTTTGGGGGTCTGCAGCACAAGGGACTTGGGCAGCTTGCCCAGGTGGCAAGGCACCCCAGAGCCATTTTCGGTCTGGTCCTCCAGCCGAGCAGACCTGCTCCACTCTGTGTGGTCTCCCTGGCATGGCAGGGACGAGGGACGTGCAGGTGTGGGCAAGGGGGGTAACTTGTGTCGTGGTTTAACCCAGCCAGCAACTAAGCACCAGGCAGCTGCTCACTGCTCCCCCTGCCCAGGGTACTGCAGAGGAGAAATGAAACAAAAAGTAAAACCCTTGGGCTGAGATAAGGACAGTTTAATAACCAAAATGAAATAAAATCTAACAACAGTAAAATATAATACTACTAGGAGCGAAAAGGACTGTAACAAGAAGAGGGAGAAACAGAACCCAGGAAAGGAGCAGTGGTGCCCAGTGCAGCTGCTGGCCAGGCGCTGGGTGATGCCCACGCAGCCATCGGCCCCGTCCCAGCGAGCTGATGAGCACTGCCCCTGGTGCTCCCTGGCACAGAAAACCCCTTGGGCTGGCCCATGCCAGCTCTCCTGGCTGTGCTCCCCCGGCCTCTCTGCACCTGCTTGCTGGCAGAGCACGGGAAACTGAAAAATCCTTTACTTAGGAGAAGCCCTACGTAGCAACAGCTGAAACATCAGCGTGTTGCCAACATTACTGTCCCACTAAACGCAGAACACAGCACTGCACCAGAAGAAAATTACCCCAGCTGAAACCAGGGAGCAGCTCTGTCCTTGCACCAGCTGCAGTCACTTCGGTTTCCATGAGAAGTGAACCTGACCCTTACCAGCATTTATAAGGGCTGTGAAAACTTCCCCTAGCCCTTGTTCAGCTCCTTTCTCCTCCAGCTTTTATAGCTGCAGGGATTGTCCTTTCACCCGAGTTGCTCCAAGTTGCAGGAAGGAGGTAAGGTCTGGGGGAGAGGGGCTCTTCTGTGGAACCAGCTGAGGAATCTGGAAGGAGAAGTGGAAGTTTCAGATGCAGAAGACCTTGTCCATATCTGAAAAACAACCAACCAACCTATTAAAACTCTGAGGTTGTTACTCTGCCTCTTGAAAGGACGGGTGAGAGTAGAGCTTTGGCGAGCAGCCCCCAGGCCCCCTGCTCTGCCAGGCAGCCCCTGCAGACCCGTGGGCCTTCAGCAGAGCCTCTGCAGAGGAAGCACTCCTTGCCACCCGTGATGCCAGGGCCTGTGTGACCAGGAGCACCAGGCAGCCGCTGGGGCAGTGGCAGCATTTGTGTGGTGTGACAGTGGTGTTCCAGCAGGTACAGAGTGGCAACAGCTGCGTGTGGATGCTGTTGGTTTTTTAAAGAAGTGTAGAACCCAAGCAGGGGTCAGGTTCTCTGGTGTAAGCTGCAGTTACATTTTGGAGCTGTTGGAAGCCAGGGGAAAGTTTCATGGCACGCATTGTCACCTCAGCAGCACTGTCTGTAAAAGGCTTCACTTGCTGCACCATAAACCCCAGCGTGCTGGCAGAGCTGGTAAGTTGTAGTTGGACCCATGCTTCTCCTTCCTGGCGGTGAGTGAGAAGGGGAATGCACCGTCAGCACTTCCTGGGGCGTGCTGAGTTTGGGTTGTTCCCGGACAAGCAGCCGCTCAGACCCACCGTGCTGGGAAACAGAAACTGCTGTCCTGGTGTTGCAACCTCTCTGCAAAACGTGGGAGTGCATCCAAACGGCCAACGGCTCACAGTTAAATATTTGGGGCACGTTAGTGTCTGGTGGGCAGGGAGGGATGCAGGTATGGTAAGGGCTCAGTTAATTTTACACTAGCTGGGCTACACGGCTCCCGGAGTTACAGCATCTTCCCAGGATGGAGCAGGCAGCACCCCTGCTGCAGGTGGAGGGGAGAGTTAAAAGCAAAGGTACCACCGCATCCTGCTGCCTGCTTACCTGGGGCTGCATGCAAGGGGAGGGGGGCAGCTGGGGCTTCCCCCGTCTCAGGGAACCCCCCTGCAGAGGAGTTTAACTGTCGCTGGCTTTGGCAGAGTCCCGTTTTGCCCTGTGTCGGGGCTGCTGTGGCACCACAGGGATGTCCCAGCCACCACTCCCGTTAGCCAGGCTTGGCTAGGAGAGCAAGCAGAGCTGCACAGCCCCTTTGCCCCAAGCCCCTTCCCTGAGGAAAGGGACAGGCTCGGGGTGAAGCGCCCTGAGGTGCCCTTCATTTGGTCTGGTCTGGGATCTGACCAATATAACTTTTCCTTGGGGAAAAATGTTGGAAAAGTGTCTGTCCCCAGAAATGCACATCATTCAGAGCTGTCCCCCCCAGACAGCAGCCACCCGTGCAGAGTTACGGCAAAGAGACGGTGCAGCTATTTGCTTTAAAGATTAATAGCAGTCTCAGATTTAATTCTAGGAAAGGGGGGAAAAAAAAATACATTGTTCTCTGGTTGCGTGTCCGCCCCTCAGTCTCATCAGCAGGGCACGACTGACCGGCCCCTCCCGCTGCCTCCCCCCGTCCCGCTCGCTGCCCGTGAGTCCCCAGCAGCGAACAGACGGTTTCGTTTCACTCCCCAGAGCCTCGCCCCGCAGGGTCCCGGCCGGCCGCGCACACCGAGCCCTCGCCTGCAGGTGGGTGCTGCACAGCACGGGTACGGGAAAAA
>NW_008609374.1:2860-4019 GCF_000691845.1 Merops nubicus
CTGCTCGGCACATAATTGAAAGAAAAATCTCTGGCGAATCCTGCCCGGGGAAGGAGGGAGGCTCTTCCAAAGCTGGGCACTGAACGGGGTGTGGGGAGGTTACTCCTGTGTGCCTTTTCCCTGCCACCAGAACTGTGGCCGGGCTGATCTGGCCGGTGCTTTGCGCTGTGTTTAAATTGCTCTTTCTTATCTGCACGGATGCTCGAGGCCAGATTTCTCGAGCGAGGCTGCCTGGCGGGGTGCTCTCTGCTAAGCCCTGAGGATGTGCTGGATGTCTCCGCTTCAGTTTCTGTTCTGGCTGCTGAGCTCAGGGGCTGCACGGGGAGGAGCAGCTTGGTTCTGCCTTTGCCGAGATGCTATTTCTAAGGAAAAAAAAAAACCTAAAACCACAAACCCACAGAAAAAAACCCAAACCCAACAACCAGCCCAACCAACTAAAAAAAAACTAACTCGATTTGTAGCAAAAAGTCTCAACAGTTGTGAGCAGGAAGCATCTTATTTTTCTGTCCTCCTTTGTTCTGTTTGTGCCTAACTAGGAGAAATTGGCCGCAGGGCAAAACTTTCTTTGAGCTGTTACCTGAGCATGTTTTGTGCTGCCTGTTCCTCGGCTGGGGGAACTGGAGCACAGGGATTTTCCCTGGGATATTTTAGAGCTGAGTTTTCCTGGTTTTCGAGGTTTACTTGTTTGTTTAACCGCAGGAAGGCGAGGGCTGGGGGTCAGACTTGGGACACAGCGTTGAGTTTGTGCCTCTCTGGCTCCCTACGACCAGGAACCGGAGATACTTGTTTTTTTTGTGGTACCTCTCTTGCATGGAGCCTGGCTTCATTCTGAGGAAATGTGAGACCACAGCTGGTTCCCTTACGCTCCTGACCCATGCCAAAGCCATCTTGTGTAGCATGTGCTGGGTTCAACCACCGAACTGCCCGAGCTCTAGCCTGGGTGCAGTGCCCTGCCCGGGACAAGGGAAATCGGTGAGCCCTGTCTAAGCACCAGCGAAGCCTTTCTGGAGTAGGGGGGGGGGAGTATCAATGGCCTGGTGCTATTTTGAAGGCTGGATAAAATGTCAAAAAACGAAAAAGACTTGAAAAGACAGCAGTGAAGGCAAGAGAGAGTTAGGGTGCCTCACCCCCAGCAGCAGGAAGGCAGCCGGGCGGGCGG
>NW_008609375.1:0-4369 GCF_000691845.1 Merops nubicus
CCCCGCGGTGCGCACCGGCACCTCGCCCTGCGCCCCTCCCCGTGCCCTCCAGCCCTGCACCGTGCCCTCTCGCCCCTCTCCATATCCCTCACCGTGCTGTCCAGCTTCTCTCTATGCCCTCCAACCCCTCTCCATACCCCCCCACTGTGCCCTCCAACCCCTCTCAGTGCCCTCTAGCCCCTCTCCATACTCCTCACCGTACCCTCCAGCCCCTCTCTGTGCCCTCCAACCCCTCCCCATACCCTCCAGCCCCTCACCGTGAGCCCCTCTCCCCGTGCTCCAGCCCCTCTCCCTGCACCCCTCACCCTGCCCTGTGCCAGGCAGGCACCAGCCCCTCACCGTGTGCCCTGGTCCTTCTCCGTGCACCTCAGAATCCCACCCTGCACCCCCTGCTCTGGAGCCCTCCCCATGCACCCCAGGACTTCTCTGCGTGCCCCCCTCCACACCACCTCCCTGTGCTCAGGCTGTCCCTGGGCAGCACGGGCTGTCCCTGGTGAGGACAGTGACACCCCTGGCACCCGATATCAGCAGAAGGATGGCACGACAAGAGCCCCACTCCAAAGGACAACACCCAGGGCACCTCACAGTCCCTGTGAAACTTCCACATTTACTGCCAAAACCTCCTTCCCCACTGATGGAGAACAGGGAGACTTCTGGTGCTCCCCTCCGGCACTGGGTGGGTGCTGGTGGTCTGGAGACCCCCACGCCCACTTCCTCCTCCACTCACGGGTGGCAGCAGGGAGCCACCCAGGCTGGAAGGCACTGGGCTGCCCCAGCAGCCAGAGCCCCATTGCTGCCTCCAGCCTTGCTCCTCCGGAGGGCCCCTGGGCAGACTCCAGAGAGGGTTAATTTTTTCACTATCAGCTATTTATACAAATACTGGGACTTCTAAGACGGGCACTCTCCAAATATGGCATTTTGAAGTTTCAGCCAAATGGGGGAATGTTGACAAAGAGGAAAAAAATATGTGTAAAACATTATCCTGTTGGAATTTCTTCCCATTCATGAGCGAGCAAAACAGAGCCCTGTTTTTACAAGCTGGATCTTTACAAGACTGTTTTGGCTTTTCAAAACATCCAGACAAGGGCTTGACACATCCTCTGGTAGCTCCCAGACCTGGCATTAACTGCTGGCTCGGACCAAGCCCTGGACTTGCTCTGTACAGGGCGAGTTGTCCCGTGGCTGGGAGGGCACAGACGAGGTGTGCCTGGGGAAGTCCTCTCCTCAGCGTGTCCGTGCATGCAACTGCCACAGCACTCACAGCCAGGCTTTGTCCAGGTGCTGAATCCAAAACACCACTTCTGATGTCCTCTCGCTGTCTTTTAATGAGACCTTTCCTCCCACTGCTCCTTTCCCAGGGAGCCAGCTCAGCTGGGCAGGGGAAGGGAGAGTCCCGTGCGAGTCAGCAGGGCAGGGGAAGTAACGTGGCTCCGTATCTTTGTCCCAGTTTTCCAGCTGGAAACGCTGAAGCACAGAGATTCTGGGTCTTGCAGAGCTCTGACCCAAATCCCCGCTGCTCTAGAGCCCCCACCCAAGCCCTGTGGTGCTGCAGCCCCCAGCCCAGGGCTGTCACCCCGACAGCAACACCTCCCCTTGTGCACCCCGGAGCTGCTGGCCCAGCTCCCTACCTGCACAGCCACGGGCACGGGGAGCAGAGCAGGACCCAGAGAGACCCTGTGGGGAAGGGCTGCCCAGGGGGTCAAGTGGCTGTTTAGAAAAGTCTGGGAAAATATGTTTATGCCATGGATCAGAGCAGCTCCTTAATGTTGCTACAGAATAAACAATGGGCATTTAAAAATACTTCACAGAGTCGGGATGGATTAGGGAAGATCCCTGCTCGGGGAGAGAGGGAGCACAGGGAACAAGCAGCACAGCTTGGTGGGCAGCACATGGAGCTCCTGGTGCCCACTGCTGTGATTAGAGAGAGGGAACAGATGCCCGAGCTGGTTACAGGCACATCCGAGGGGGCAGAGGGTCTGCCTGGCACAGGGTCCCCTGGCCGTGGAGGGAGAGGGGTGAGACAGCTCCGGAGGCAGCTATGGAGCCCTTTGCAGAGGGCATTTAGCAGCTTCTGGAGGATGCTCCATCGTTGTTGCCTGCTGGCACTCCTGCTGACGTGGATGTAAAGTCCCTGCACTGTTGAATCCCTGTCCCACAGCCTTATCCACCCAGCAGGCTGCAGGCACCAAAACCCCCAGCTGAACCCCTCAAGTCCACACAGCCAGTTCCAGTCCCAGCAATGCCAGACTGTTCCAGAGCCCCGCTTGGGCCAGGCTTGTGTTGCAAAACGTTGCCCGTCCATGGAATTCGGAGCCAGAGCTGTGCAGGAGCCAGTCCCCAGCCCAGAGCAAAGGGCGAGGGCAGCTGGTGACCCCGCAGCCGGGCAAAGCCGTGAGCACCAGCACCTCTGGGGTGGGCTCTGCAGCCCCAGCAGCACTCATTACCCCACCAGGCTTCCAAAAAAAGTTCTCCCAAGAAACCCCATGCCCTCCAGGACCACGACAGGACCCTTCCTCCTGGCTCACAGGCCCCATCCTACCCGGAGCTGCCCGATGGCCACTGGAGCCCTCAGGAACTTTGAGCCAGGACTGGTTTGTGCAGACTCCCTGGGGAAGCACGGGGCAGGGACAGGGCAGTGGGCTCAGGCTCTGCAGCAGGGCTAACTCCACCAAGAGCTGCCCCTGCACAGCGGGGAGGTCCCACCAGCCCAGGGCCCCCCAGGTTCCCCACATCCCCACCAGCACGAGGGCTCTGAGCAAGCCCTGCAGCAAAGCCCCCCGTGCTCAGAGCCCCCCGTGCAAACCTTGTCACCACCCACACCAGAACGAGCCACCAGCCCCAGTGAGGTTGCCCCCACCAGGGTCCCACCACCTCCCCAGCCTCTCTTATCCCTCCCTCCCTCAGCCCTAAACGCCTCCCAGGTGGAGGGGGCTGCAGCCCAGCTCAGCGTTGGCCCCTCTTGCTGGGCAGAGGGTGGGCAGGGTCTGTCCTGGTTGCAGAGAAGACGCTGCCCACCCACCCACGGCCACGGGGGACACGCGGGGACAGCACAGGAGCTCAGTGAGGACCGTGTGATGCTCTGCCTCTGATTTAAGACAGAGCTGCTCAAGGGGCACCATTTTTCCCAGATCCTTGTGGCACAGGGAGGGAGCCCGGGGTCGGTGGGGTGGGCACGGGGCCAGGCAAGGCGCTGGGCTCTTGGCAATGGGTCCTGCTCTGCCTTTAATGTCCCCAGCAGTAATCAGCCCCGGGCCCTCCGCGCTGAGACTTCAGGCATAGTTTCCATATCAGATTCACCCATCTCGCTTTGAAGTTGTTTGGGATTGTCTGTCATCGCGTTTCCTCGGCAGCACACAAACAGGCTGTGGGGGAGCTCGGCGGGTACTGCCTGTCCCAGGACGGCCGGAGGAAGCGCAGCATAAACGCTCAGCTCCAGGGAATCTCTCCTCCCCCAGCAACGGCGAGCGCAGCTCGGGGAGCCGGAGGGGCTCAGGCACGGGCAGTGGCAGGAAGGGAAAATTCTCTGTGTCGAGACAATAAAAAAAAGACAGAAAATGTGCTGTTCCACCGACCCTCGTGCAAGCTGCTGTTCCCAGAGTGTGGGTTAGTCGAGACACGTTCAATATCCCACCGTACCTGCAGAGGGAAAGGTGTGTCCCCTCCCAGGGGTGCAAGCAGGGCTGGGGGGACAGCTGACAACCCCCCACACGTCTCGCAGCCCCCTTGGCCGGGCTGCCCAGGTCCTCCTTGAGCCAGCAGCCCCTGGCAGAGCCTGGAGGGTGATCCCGGTGCCATCCCAGCCCGTGGCGAGCCCGGGCACACCCCGTCAGGCTCCGAGCCCCCACATCTCTGGAGGATGAGCAGCCACATCACACGCTCACATCCTGTTTTCCAGGCAAAGCTCCTGGGAGCAAAGGCATCGATAGTGATGAAAGGGGCAGAGCAGCCCCTGGGTGCCGAGGCCAGAGCCCCGCTGGCTGCCTGCGCAGGCAGTGCTGGGGTCACTCCACTCCCTGGTTATTAGCCCGTTCCCACAGCGGTTTGCCCTACGGACACACGGCTTCAGTGGAGGGAGCCGGGATGCCCTCTGGGACAAAGGGTGGGGCTGGTGAGATACATTTTTTCAGGGTGGGGCTGATGAGATCCTTTTTCCTCTCCTGGGGCACCCCAGGGTGGCTGTGGGGGGACAGACAGGGCTGGGAACCTGGCCCGGTGGACGCAGGGTGTTACCCAGCGCGGCGAACGCAGGGTGTTACCCACCGCGGCGTTGGGCAGCATCACTCCCCACCAGGGAGGAGGGGGAGGGTGGATCTGGCTGCTGGGGCCGATCCTGCCCTGCCCAGAGCAGGCAGCCCTGGGGCCAGGCACA